>NC_041224.1:127020386-127034215 GCF_002837175.3 Physeter macrocephalus | reverse complement strand
CGTGCCCCGCAACGGGGGGGGCCCCAACAGTGAGAGGCCCGCGTACCGCAAAAAAAAAAAAAAAAAAAAAAAAAAAACATTTATAGCTATTATCTTGGTGTTGCAATATATAATATACAATTCTTATATAAGGAGATGGGCATATCGCTCTTTATAAGGAAAAATTTGGCAGAAAAAAATTCAGAGGTTTATTCTTTCTAGATTCTTTAATTGATGTCCAGTCCACTACTTAGATACTAAGTTATAACTAGAAAATGCTTTTTTTTCCACAATAATTATTGGACATATAGTTAACTTGCCCTACCTTTAAGACAAGCATTTTTAAACTGGGAGCATTGACTCCTAGGAGTGCATGAATGGGCTTCACAATGTGTGTGAGCCCACCAAAATTATACAGTCCTAACGTTATGTTTATGTGCATTTGTGCATTTTTCCCTATTGTGAAAATTCTATCATTTAAAATTCCATTCTCCAAAGGCTCTGTGACACTCAAAAGGGTTAATAATCATAGTTATAAGATATATTAATTATGCATCACAAAACATAATTGAATAGAATATCTATAAATTGGGAATCTAGGGATTTTAGGATATTCAGTAACATGGTGTTGTTTTTTCATATGTGATTTGACCTGTCAGAGCACAATTCAATTTTTATTGTGTTTCACAAATTGGGTAGTTGAAACAGACTATATTAGGCACATAAAGGTTTTTTTTGTTTTGTTTTATTTTTGTTTTTTTAAAGAGTGAAGATGATGCAGAAAAAATAATCATAGCAATTTTTTGTTTGTTCAACTCAAGGTTAATTTGGATAATTACCTATGGTCTATAGGCAATTAATAATCAAATTATTAATTAATAATCAAATAATCAATAAACTCAAATAATCTTGAGTTTATTTGTCATTTATTTATTTGCTTGTTTATTTATTTCAGTAAGTGAGGGAGCCAGGATGAAAATAAATTATGTCAAAGAAATTAATAGTTTTATCATTTGTTTGGCTAACTAGCTTATAGTTAATCTTATACATTTGAACCTGTAATATGCAGGGTACTTTGTATAGTGAGGAATTGAGGGTATATGGAGACATGTAAGAGATGGCTCAAATTTTCCAAAAGCTCACAATCTAGAATGAAAATTAAGTTTATAAGACCAACCACAATCTAAGGCAATGTACCTTCTGGCATGAGTAGCTCAAAAGCAAGACTATATCATGTCTATCCACAGTATCACAATTAGGAATAGTTTCTACTTACAGCAGAAATTTTACATAGGGCTGTATTTGAAAATGTAGGTTTTATTATTATTCGTGTATGGTGAGGTTAACAGATCAGGAGACGACTGCCATTGAAAGGATAGTTTGTTACAGTTCCCAAGAGGAGGGGGCACACCGCACAACGTGGGGTCCCATTGGGAAGTACTAGGGTTGGTCAGGAGGCAGAGGGAGGTGAGGGGAAAACACGGGCCAGAACCTTTATTGTGGTTTTCTAGAGAAGGAACTGGAGAGGCAGGGTAAGCAAGTTTAGGACTGGTGAGTTGAAATAATTTCTGTGGGCTCTGGGGTGTACCAGAGTGTAAGACCCCCAAGAAAGAGGTTGGGCTAGTTGGCTTCTAAATTGATTAGTTTGCATAAGAATGGTATGCTCCTGGGTCAGTTGTTTGCTCTTTCTGGGAATTAGCTAGCAGTGGGAGGGGCAGTCTTTCCAAGATTAGCAAGGCCCCAGATGTCAAAACATCAGAAAATACAGAATATAAAAAGGAATGACTGATACAGGCTGTTAACAGATATAAGGCTCTTGAGGCTATTCACTTCCCCATACTATTTTAAAACAATAACAAAGTAGTGGACCTATTTACTAATTGCCAAATAGTGAGAAATTCAGTCCTTTCAGTGGTCCAGAAATTGGTTAGTTTGTAATAAGATTAGTTCTTAAAATGTTTCCATTATGAATTGATACTATATTCATAATATTAATAAAATTATCTGAGGAAAACTTCCGTTAATCCTGGTATTTCCTATTCCTCCCCCCAGCCCCCAATATTATTTCAGGAAAGTTAGCAGAAGGATGAAAATATTGTTGAACTCTTAATATATAGCAATCCTGTCCAACTGAAATATAATGCTAGCCACACATGTCATTTAAAAAATTTTAGTAAAACTAAAAATAGAGTTACCGTATGATCTAGTAACCCCACCCCTGGGCATATATCCAGAAAAGATGAAAACTCTAATTTGAAAAGTTACATACACCCCAATGTTCATAGCAGCACTATTTACAATAGTCCAAGACATGGATGCAACTTATGTGTCCATCGACAGATGAATGGATAAAGAAGATGTGGTATATATACACAGTGGACTATTACTCAGCCATAAAAAAGAATGAGATAATGCCATTTGGAACAACATGGATGGACCTAGAGATTATCATACTAAGTGAAGTAAGTCAGACAAAGACAAATATTACATGATATTACATATGTGGAATCTAAAAAAATAATACAAATGAACTTATTTACGAAGCAGAAACAGACTCACAGACATAGAAAACAAACCTATGATTACCGAAGGGAAGGGGGGAGGGGTAAATTAGGAGTATGGGACTAACAGATACACACTGCCATATATAAAGTAGCTGAACAACAAGGATTTACCATATAGCACAGGGAGCTATGTTCAATATCTTGTAGTAATCTATAATGGAGAAAAAAATAGAAAAAAAAGTATATATAAAACCAAATCACTTTGCTGTACACCTGAAACTAACACAGTATTGTAAAGCAACTATACTTCAATTAAAAAAAGATTATTTTGCAAAAAAAAAAAAATTTTAGTAGCCACATAAATATAAAAAAATAAAATTAATTTAAATATATTATTTATATGCATGTTTAATATATAAAGTAGTATATTTCATTTAATCCCATATATCCAAAATATCATTTCAGAATGTAACCAATATAAAAATTATTTATGAGATTTTTTTCTTCTTTTTAATGCTGTATCTTTGAAATCTGGTGTGTATTCTATACTTATAGCACATTTAATTTGGATGTTAAATTTTCATTGAAATACTTGATGTGTATTTCAGTTTCATAAAATTTACAGTTGATTGAGTAGATTTACATATCCAAAATTGTTCCAGATGCACTTAGAAGTTTTCCAATAATTGAACTGGGTATCAGTTTTAAACATTTAAATTAAGTAAGAGTAAGTAGAATTTAAAATTCAGTTCTTCAGCAGTACTATCTGCATTTGGTCAGTGGTTACTGCATTGGACACTTGAGGTCTAGAGTAATGATTCTCAAACTGTGCATTAGAATCAGCCATGAATTATGTAAAAAACACAGTTTGCTGGACTCCACCTGAAACCTACTGAATCAGAATCTACAGGGCATTATATGATCAACAGAATAGTTTGAGGGTCACTGGAAACACCAAACATCCATGTGTCTAGAAACAGAGGAAGGAAGAAAGTTCTTCATGAGAAGGAAGTCTATAAATTCTTACCTAATTGGGTGCCCCTTATTCTCCAACCCTACTTCCTACCAATCTCTTCCTAATGTGCTCTTTTCCAGCCACACTGGCCTCTTTGTAACTTCCTCTCATGACTTTGAATTCAGCTCCTCTGGAATTATCTTCTCTTCCACAAAAAGCTTGGCTCACACAGATATCATCTTCTCAGAGAGGCATTTCCTGAGCACATGAAACATGAAATTAACGTATTTCCCACCATACTTTGTCTCCTCACCTTTTTACTTGTCAGTTTCAATAACTAACATTTCATATGTTTCTCTATTTATTAGTTATCTCCCCCTTACTAGAATGTAAATCCAATGGGAAATGGGTCTTTGTTTACTGTTTAATCACCATCATCTAGAAAAGTACTTGGCACTCAGTAAATCATGTTAAAGAGATAAATATAAAATCTTATTCAGTCTGGAAGACTAGAACCTAACCACTAAATTTGTACAGATCAGATAAGGTAAATGCAAAGTCAGCTCCAGTGTCTACAATAACCAAGTGCCCCTGATTGATTTAGAGCAGTGAATTTCTGACCAAACTGACTTTAGACCATATCTTGGGGAGCGTATCAGACGTATATGGTCAGTAACAGGCACTAGAGAAATAGAATACCATGGACACAGAATAGACTTTCACATTATGTAGTTGAGAGGATCAGAATGCTCAATGATATTTGATATCTATTCTCAAAGTAAGAAAATAGTTAATAGCAGTGGTGGGACTTCCAGCAAACAAGATGGCATAGACCCATTTTCCTCTGCTCTTCTCTGATAAGCATAACTATAAATCTAGTAATGGTGCAAGAGACAATGCAAAGATAACTCTGAAAGGTGTTCAGAAGAGGTGAGCTGGTTTAGGACACCAGGATGTGAGGCACAGCACAGCGGCAGGGTGTCTTGAGTCTCCCTGCCCAACAGAGAATGGTGTTCAGGTCCAGCATTTTCAGATGCAAATGGCAACAGAAGGCAGCCTAGGTATGCTGCTCTCCGCCCCCATCCCCAGGTGGAATGGGAGTACCTCTGACAATATCAGGGGAGCAGGACATTGCCCACAAGGGGATCAACTGTAAGCCCCACCAGAGATAAGCATCCCGGGGAGATACTTCTTCCTCATGGGCCTGAGACTCTTCTTTTTGCAGAGAGATACTGAGGGGGCAGGCAGACTGGGCAGGGGAGTTCAGCTATAGCAGGCAGCCTGGTTCGGGGAAGCCTCTTTGTCTCCCTGGGGACTCTTCTCACTCAGAGTCAGGACAACCAGGAGCCACTGATAGGGGGGATCCTACCACAGTCTTCTCCCACTGAGAGAAACCCATGGCATTCCTGAGGAAACACATTCAGTTTCCTCAGGTGGGACCAGGTGGGATCAGTGGGAGACCTAGGGGCGCTAGATAGACCAAACTAGCCAAAGTAACACTTCTAAGCCTCTGAAAGTTAGACTGCCATTGGAAGCGGAGCCCACAGATGTAAGTTAAGACCCATGGGCTACACCTAAACAGAGTGACTGCTTGCTAAATAAGAGATTCAGATAGGACCCAGAGGCTCCTAACATAGCAGACAATATGTCCAGGATACAATATAAAATCACAACTTGAATGAGAAAAGACAATCAATCCACTGATGTCAACACCAAGGTGAATCAGATATTGGAATCATCTGACAAGGGTTTTAAAGCAGCCTTCGTGAAAATGCTTTGACAATCAATTACAAATTCTCTCAAGACAAATGAAAAATTAGAAAATCTCAGCCAACACTTAAATTTATAAAAAACCACAAAAGGGAAATTATAGAACTGAATGACACAATAATTGAAATTATAAAAACTCACTGGATGGACTCAATAATTAATTAAGCATAGATAATTGTTAGAGGATTATACATTCACTTTTAAAATAGTTACTGAGAATTTACACAGTGTAAACAAGTCAGACATGTTACCTGTATAGACTGTCAGTGAAATAGAGGAGTTGGGTGTTAAATAAAGCACGGCAGAAATAATTATAATTGTGACAAGTGCTATGAAGGAAATGCCACAGATAAGAAGTACAGACAATCATTCTCAAGGGTATGGAATTTGAAGGAAAGATGAGGATAGCAGAAGATAATTCATGAGGAGAAAGACTCATTGAAGGGAGTTTGCTGAGTTTCCTGCAGGGTTCCTTCTGACTTGGTCAGCTCATGTTTGCCTCAGGAGTCTCTGTTGCCAGCTTTCTTGATAAAGCATAGACGATCTGAAACCCTTATGCTTCCTCTGAAAATTAGGATTGTGATGAGCTGAGTGAAGGATGACTTGTAGGTTTCGGGTGTGGATGATGGGGTAAATATGGCAACATTATTAGGACTGGTTGTAGAGGAAGTGGAACAGGTTTAGAACTGGACAAAAATGAGGTCACTTTTGCATACACTGAGCTGGAGATGCCTGATTATCTGCTGCATCCTATTGGCAGATGGATTTGTTGTTTGGAGCTCAGCAGAGATCAGAGTTAGTGATACGGATTTGCCAGTCTTTAGCATGGATGGAGGTTAATGCAAGGAAGGAATGAGGTCATGGGAGGAGAGTATGTAGGATGAGAAAAGAGGGTCTAAGACATAAATGTAGGGATTGGGAGAAGAAGAGAGCCTGCAAAGATGAATACAGAGAAAACAGAGAAAAGTAATAGAAGCCAGATAATGTTAACGAAGGAAGGAAAGGTTAATGTCAAATGCTGCATAAATGTCAAGGAGGTAGGAGGACAAAAACAATTTGCAACAAGAACACTCAGTGCCCTTGGCAGGAGCAGCTTCAATAATTTTTAAATGGAAAAAATGGAAACAGCACATATAGACTCTGTTTCTGGAAATTTGGCAGAGGGAGAGAAAGAAAGACAAAGGGAGGGGGTCAAGGTAAAGATTTTGTTTTTGATTTTGGTATGAGAACAGCAATTTGAATGTTTGTAGGCTCAGTAGAAGGGGCAAACTTAAGGGAAGAGGTTGGGACCCAAATAAGAAAGGGAGTGGCAGATGAGGCAAGGTCCTTGAAGTGGTGATGGGAGCTGGATGATGGAGCAGAGGAAGAGGCATTATCCTTCATGGGACAGGGGGAGGGAGAGATCCCTTTTCCAATGAGGGAAGGATCATTTATAAAAGGGCAGAAATTGAAGTGTTATTACTTAATCCACTTTAATTTCCTTGTCATATGGAAACAATGTGTCCTGCTAAAAATAAAAGGGGAAGTCATGGGTGGTGAAAGTTGGGAAAGATATTAGAAATATTAAGAGGAACAAGGAAAAGAAAATTGGAGGTTTTCTGGGAAGCATTGACTTACTAGTTGAGGTTAGAGGCACGTGCGTGATGGAGTCATTTGACTATTTCTTCAGAAGGTAATTTTTGATCGTGACTATCTGCTGATCAATTTTGGAATGAGAGTTTAAGGAAGTGTTGGCACTTAACCAAAGTCTTCAAAATGAAGTTGAATATTTTGTAGCATTGTTACTGTCTATGTTTATGTCGTGGCAAACTTTGTCAATTTACTAAATATATCACTAATTAGTTGATTAAAAACATGTTTTTCTTTTATTTATTATTCTGTAAGCACTTATCCATTGCCTACGATGTGCACAGTACTTTATCAGTCCCAGCAGGGAAGCCTAGAGAAGTTGCAATTCCTGCCTGCCATAAATTATCCATTTATTTGAAAGGAAATGATAAATAGCGCAACAATCAGGGAAGAGAAGTAAAAATGAAAAGACAACGATTATTTTTGTTAAGGTCTACTACGTATCAGGCATTGGACTTGAGTGTTTTATAGATGTTATCTCAGAGGCAATATCAGGTAATGATTAAGATTGGCCTCTGGAACCAGATTCTAAGTGCCTGATACATGATGGCGATTATTATCATCTAATTGATTTCACAATAAACGCAGGGAGTAGACATTATTATTCCCATTGTATAAACAAGGAAAGCGAAGTTAAAGGGGTTAGATAATCTTGCACAAGATCACACAATTGAGGTAGATTAAGATTCCAATTTCTGATTGTGTAGGCTGCGTTTGTTTCCATGGACTCTGCAGCTGCTCACCTAATGTATAATGCTGTACAAATTGCATTTTCCTTAGAAATTATGCTTACAAAATAAGGGGTATGCTCAGCATGTGGTGACGTTAATCACAGAAAATGGACTGATGAAAATGAGTCTTATGGAGGGCATTCATTAGAGAAACAGAGTTAGAAAGACATTCTGGAAAGAGGAAATAACATAAGTGAAGCAATAGCCATGGGAATGACTTTTTTTTTTTTTTTCTTTTTTTAAAGGCTGGGAAATGATAAGGAGGTAATTCTACTGGAGTTGGCCTCCATGCATTGTGAGATGAGAGGGTGAGTAACTATATGACTCATTTTCTAAAAATGATTTGATTTGTAGCTTCTGTTACTTACCTGTCCTTTTGACATTATTGCATTTTAAGAAAAATTGGAAATAATCATTTCTATTCTTTTCAATTTAGGTCAATCCAGTGGGCCTATCCAGTTACGTGGCCTTTCTTTTCCTGTGAATCACTAACACTGAACAGAATACTTGTGCACAGCAAAATTTGTACATTAATACTTTTTTATGGATTGCCCCATAAATACCAGCTATATTTCATCTGAATGGTTTTTGTTTCTAGGGTTTCCTAACTGGTTTCTTCATTTCCATCTTGGCCCCTCTGTAGTAAAGGATCTTCCCACAGTCATGGTGATCCTTGGAAAATCTAAGTCCAATTATGTTACTGCTCAAAATTTCTAATGACTTTTCTATTTTCTCAAAATAAAATCCAATGTTCTTACTCTCACCTATACGGTCCTATAGATCTTGTCTCGTACTGGCAACCTCTCTGATGTATCTGCTGTGTTTCTTTCTCTATCCACATTGCCTTGTCCATCATTTCCTTCAACTCTCTGCTCAAATGCCATCTAATCATTGGGGTCTTTCCTGACCACTTTCTCTAAAATTGTCCTGTTCTTTTCATCTCTCCCCACATCTGTCCCAACAACCTCTATTCTTCTTTACCTTGATTTTGTTCATATCACTTATCACCACCTGACATATTACATATTTATATGTTTATTGTCTGTCTCTTCCCACTTGATATAAGCCCCATGAGAATGGGAACTTTGTCTTGTTCATTGTTCTTGGTATAATACCAAGAGCATTGGCATATAGTAAGTTCTAAACAAATACTTATTGAAGAAATGGAAATGAGTGAATAAACCTATTTTACTAATGCTAATATATTTAACATTTTAAATTTATATTGGGGAGAATAGTACCTCTAATATGAGAGCTATGCTGTGCTAAAATACGTCACAAAATAATTGACCAAAACTTGTCATGCAGTGCCAGAACCCATGCTTATTTTCCTTTTCCAAATAAGGGCCATTTTCATTATCCAAATACTATTCAACACAGCAAAAGCATTTCCTAAAACAGACATGAATACATTTTTAAAAAATTGGAAGTCATTAATGTACAGTGGATGGGGTTAACAAGCCAGGGATTTGATTTGTTGTGAACAAATCAACAACAACAACAAAATTTGCATTTTCTTTTGGTGGAGTGGTGACATTGTTGTGGAAAATCTGGGAGGGGTTATGAATGACAAATCTAACATGAAAATGAATTGTATTGCAAGCCTCTGCTTGAGAGAGTCTAAGAAAGGCTAGAGTGGTTTATCTATATTTGAGATACAATAGGAGACAGAGAGAGTTATTAATTCCTCCTCAACCATCAACACACTTCATGAGCTTGGATAGGTTCCCACACAAGCAATCAAACTCTGCCATTCCCCTTTGGGAATGAGCCAGACTGTATTGCCTTTTTCAGTAAGGAGTCAGGAATTGCTGTTTTGTCATCATAGTGATCTCTCAGGATAGAACAGGATGACTATAGAACCACCTGAGGCCAAGTCAACATCCAAGTTTGTGTCTATCTGGGTGTCCTCAATCTAATCAGTTCAAACTGTTTGTCCATCTTCTAGGGTCAAATGAAAACTGGCAAACAAGAGTATTGTACTATTCAACCTAAGTTTGTATCATTTGAATTCTTCATGTTCTACTTCCTTGATTTATAGATGCCTAGTAGCCTGGTCAAGGCTGAGAAAAATACAATAGTGCGCCAACTGTAAATTATCAAAGACAACCAGACCAGCTAGCCCTCTAGAGGTTTGTGTTGAAGAGATTGGCAAAGTGGCAAATCAGTAAACAGTACAGGCTTGTGGGTTATCATTGGCTTTTATGTGTGCCCCCAGATTTCTTGTTTTGGCATGACAGTCTTTAATAACGATTATATTATTAGTGAAGCTTTCAAATGACGATCAAGTAGATTATAGTAGAAATTATATCTGCATACATTTGGTTGTCTACTAGACAAAAACATTGTTAGAAGTTCTTTCCTGACACCCAGTTTCTCATAAAAACATGAAAACACAGTGTGCTGCCTCAAGAGACTACAATCACAGTGGTGATATTCCTTTTTATATTTATGTTCTGAGAGATATCTCCCTGATGGTGAAATATATACCAAATTCCAGCAAACATCCAGTTTGAGAATGGGAGAGGAATTCCTGGCCCATCACTATTCGTCAACACATAGAATTCACTATGTTAAATGTTGTCAGACATATTGCCTCCAATGCTTGCCAACTTTTTTTCACTCAGTAATGCCAACATTGCCACTTCATCATGCAAACAAACAACCCAGGCCTGAAATATTCTTCTGCAGATGCTAATGACAGCAATCTCAGAGGAAGCCTAGTTCTTGTTTCGGTACTCTTGTACCTCAGACCATCATGTAGCATTCTGCCAATAACAGGTTTTAAATTAAAAGTGTTCAGCTGTCTCAATGACTACAGTAGAAGTGTTGGTGGCTGGCCTCTCCATGTCACCGCTAGGGTATCCAAAGTCACCAGAACACTGGGTACTTGGAGAGGAACCCTGCCTGTTTCCATCTATTCCCTCATCCTGTGTCATCCTCTTTTTTCTGTGGAGCTCAAAAGACTTTCTTCCCAATAAGGCGAAACTAGTAGTTCAAATTCGAGTGATGTTATCTTGGTTAGTCATTCACTCACAGGTATTTACATTTTCTGGGGCTCCCTTTGTCCGTGGCACAGTTCCTGCATCTTTGGCATCATTGGCTATTATAACTCAGCCAGGAGACTTGCTACTGCTATCAGAGGAAATGTCTGCCGCCCCTTGGGTGACTCAGTTAAACTTGTTCTCTGCCTTTAGAAGCTTTTACTCTGGGACAAGCAGCATGGGCATGTCACATGGGTGTGGTTGTGTAGTGGTAGGTATATCATTGTTTTAATTTGCAGTTATCTGATGATTAATGATGATAGCATCTTTTCATGTGCTTATTTTCCATATGTATATCTTCTTTGGTGAGATACCTATTCAGATCTTTTGCTCATTTAAAAAAATTGGGTTGTTTGGTTTTTTTATGTTGAGTTTAAACTGCTTTTTGTATATTTTGGAGAGCAGTGCTTTATCAGATTATGCATCTTGAGAATATTTTCTCTAAGTTTATGGCTTGTCTTTTGATACTATTAACAATGTATTTTGGAGAGCCGAGTTATTAATTTGAATAAAGTGTAACATCAGTTTTTCTTTAAAATTCATGGATGATGCTTTTGAAGTTGTATCCATAATCTCATTACTAAACTCAGGCTTCTCTAGATTTTCTTCTCTTTCCTTCTAGACATTTTGTAGTATTGAATTTTTTTTTAACATCTTTATTGGAGTATAATTGCTTTACAATGGTGTGTTAGTTTCTGCTTTATAACAAAGTGAATCAGCTATATATATACATATGTCTCCATATCTCCTTCCTCTTGCGTCTCCCTCCCACCCTCCCTATCCCACCCCTCTAGATGGTCACAAAGCACCGAGGTGATCTCCCTGTGCTAGTGGCTGCTTCTCACTAGCAATCTATTTTACATTTGGTAGTGTATATATGTCCATGCCACTCTATCACTTTGTCCCAGCTTAACAATCCCCCTCCCTGTGTCCTCAAGTCCATTCTCTACCTCTGCATCTTTATTCCTGTCATGCCCCAGGTTCTTCAGAACGATTTTTTTTTTTTTTAGATTCCATATATATGTGTTAGCATACGGTATTTATTTTTCTCTTTCTGACTTACTTCATGCTGTATGACATTCTCTAGGTACATCCACCTCACTACAAGTAACTCAATTTTGTTTCTTTTTATGGCTGAGTAATACTCCATTGTATATATGTGCCACATCTTATCTATTCATCTGTCGATGGACACTTAGGTTGCTTCCATGTCTTGGCTCTTGTAAATAGAGCTGCGATGAACATTGTGATACATGACTCTTTTTGAATTATGGTTTTCTCAGGGTATATGCCCAGTAGTGGGATTGCTGGGTCATATGGTAGTTCTATTTTTATTTTTTTATGGAACCTCCATACTGTTCTCCATAGTGGCTGTATCAATTTACATTCCCACCAACAGTGCAAGAGGGTTCCCTTTTCTCCACGCACTCTCCACCATTTATTGTTTATAGATTTTGTGATGATGGCCATTCTGAGTGGTGTGAGGTGATACCTCATTGTAGTTTTGATTTGAAATTCTCTAGTGATTAGTGATGTTGATCATCCTTTCATGTGTTTGTTGGCAATCTGTATACCTTCTTTGGAGAAATGTCTATTTAGGTCTTCTGCCCATTTTTGGATTGGGTTGTTTGTTTTTTTGATATTTAGCTTCATGAGCTGCTTGTAAATTTTGGAGATTAACCCGTGGTCAGTTGCTTCATTTGCAAATATTTTCTCCCATTCTGAGGGTTATCTTTTGGTCTTGTTTATGGTATCCTTTGCTGTGCAAAAGCTTTTAAGTTTCATTAGGTCCCATTTGTTTATTTTTGTTTTTATTTCCATTTCTCTAGGAGGTGGGTCAAAAAAGATCTTGCTGTGATTTATGTCATAGAGTGTTCTGCCTATATTTTCCTCTAAGAGTTTTATAGATGTTTGGCCTTACATTTAGGTCTTTAATACATTTTGAGGTCATTTTTGTGTATGTGTTGGGGAGTGTTCTAATTTCATTCTTTTACATGTAGCTGTCCAGTTTTCCCAGCACCACTTATTGAAGAGGCTGTCTTTTCTCCATTGTATATTCTTGCCTCCTTTATCCAAAATAAGGTGACCATATGTGTGTGGGTTTAACTCTGGGCTTTGCATCCTGTTCCATTGATGTATATTTCTGTTTTTGTGCCAGTACCATACTGTCTTGATTACTGTACCTTTGTAGTATAGTCTGAAGTCTGGGAGCCTGAATCTTCCAGCTCCGTTTTCCTTTCTCAAGATTGCTTTGGCTATTCGGGGTCTTTTGTGTTTCTATACAAATTGTGAAATTTTTTGTTCTAGTTCTGTGAAAAATGCCATTGGTAGTTTGATAGAGATTGCATTGTATCTGTAGATTGCTGTGGGTAGTATAGTCATTTTCACAGTGTTGCTTCTTCCAGTCCAAGAACATGGTATATCTCTCTATCTGTTTGTATCATCTTTAATTTCTTTCATCAGTGTCTTATAGTTTTCTGCATACAGGTGTTTTGTCTCCTTAGGTCGGTTTATTCCTAGGTATTTTATTATTTTTGTTGCAATGGTAAATGGGTATGTTTCCTTAATTTTTCTTTCAGATTTTTCATCATCAGTGTATACGAATGTAGGAGATTTCTGTTCATTAATTTTGTGTCCTGTTACTTTACCAAATTCATTGATTGGCTCTAGTGGTTTTTTGGTAGCATCTTTAGGATTCTCTATGTATAGTACCATGTCATCTGCAAACAGTGACAGCTTTACTTCTTCTGTTCCAATTTGGATTCCTTTTATTTCTTTTTCTCCTCTGATTGCTGTGGCTAAAACTTCCAAAACTATGTTGACTAATAGTGGTGAGAGTGGACAACTTTGTCTTGTTTCTGCTCTTAGAGAAGATGGTTTCAGTTTTTCACCACTGAGAACGATGTTGGCTGTGGGTTTGTCATATATGGCCTTTATTATGTTGAGGTAAGTTCCCTCTATGCCTACTTTCTGGAGGGTTTTTATCATAAGTGGGTGTTGAATCTTTTCAAAAGCATTTTATGCATCTATTGAGATGATCATATGGTTTTTATCGTTCAGTTTGTTAATGTGGTGTATCACATTGATTGATTTGCATATATTGAAGAATCCTTGCATTCCTGGGATGAACCCCACTTGATCATGTTGTCTGATCCTTTTAATGTGCTGTTGGATTCTGTTTGCTAGTATTTTGTTGAGGATTTTTGCATCTATATTC
>NC_041224.1:127011195-127012629 GCF_002837175.3 Physeter macrocephalus | reverse complement strand
ACTTTACCAAATTCATTGATTAGCTCTAGTAGTTTTCTAGTAGCATCTTTAGGGTTCACTATGTATAGCATCATGTCATCTGTAACAGTGATAGTTTTACTTCTTATTTTCTGATTTGGATTCTCTTTATTTCTTTTTCTTCTCTGATTGCTGTGGCTAAAACTTCCAGAACTATGTTGAATAATAGTGGTGAGAGTGGGCAACCTTGTCTTGTTCCTGATCTTAGAGGAAATGGTTTCAGTTTTTCACCATTGAGAATGTTATTTGCTGTGGTTTTGTCATATATGGCCTTTATTTTGTTGAAGTAGGTTCCCTCTATGCCTACTTTCTGGACAGTATTTATCATAACTGGGTGTTGAATATTGTCAAAACTTTTTCTGCATCTATTGAGATTATCATATGGTTTTTATCCTTCAGTTTGTGAATATGGTGTATCACATTGATTTGTGTATATTGGAGAATCCTTTCATTCCTGGGATAAACCCCACTTGATCTGGGTGTATGATCCTTTTAAAGTGCTGTTGGATTCTGTTTGCTAGTATTTTGTTGAGGATTTTTGCATCTATGTACATCAGTAATATTGGCCTGTAGTTTTCTTTCTTTGTCTGGTTTTGGTATCAGGGTGATGGTGGCCTCATGGAATGAGTTTGGGAGTGTTTCTCCCTCTGCTATATTTTGGAAGAGTTTGAGAAGGATAGGTGTTAGCCCTTCTCTAAATGTTTGATAGAATTCTCCTTTGAACCCATCTGGTCCTGGGCTTTTGTTTGTTGGAAGATTTTTAATCACATTTTCCATTTCAGTGCTTGTGATTGGTGTTTATATTTTCTATTTCTTCCTCGTTCTGTCTTGGAAGGTTGTGCTTTTTTAAGAATTTGTCCATTTCTTCCAGGTTGTCCATTTTATTGGCATACAGTTTGTTTCTAGGTATTTTTTTATTTCCTCTTTGATTTCTTCATTGATCTCTTGGTTAGTAAGTAGTGTATTGTTTAGCTTCCATGTGTTTGTATTTTTTACAGATTTTTTTCCTGTTATTGATATCTAGTCTCATAGCATTGTGGTCAGAAAAGATACTTGATACAATTTCAATTTTTGTAAATTTACAAGGCTTGATTGGTGACCCAAGATATGATCTATCCTGGAGAATGTTCATGAGCACTTGAGAAGAAAGTGTATTCTGCTGTTTTTGGATGGAATGTCCTATAAATATCTATTAAGTCCATCTTATTTAATGTGTCATTTAAAGCTTGTGTTTCTTTATTTATTTTCATTTTGGATGATCTGTCCTTTTGTGAAAGTGGGGTGTTAAAGTCCCCTACTATGATTGTGTTACTGTTGATTTCCCCTTTTATGGCTGTTGGAATTTGTCTTATGTATTGAGGTGCTCCTATGTTGGGTGCATAAATATTTACAATTGTTATATCTTCTTCTTGGATT
>NC_041224.1:126996982-127010937 GCF_002837175.3 Physeter macrocephalus | reverse complement strand
TTTATTTTAAAGTCTATTTTGTCTGATATGAGAATTGCTACTCCAGCTTTCTTTTGATTTCCATTTGCATGGAATATCTTTTTCCATCCCCTCACTTTCAGTCTGTATGTGTCCCTAGGTCCGAGGTGGTTCTCTTGTAGACAGCATATATATGGGTCTTGTTTTTGTATCCATTCAGCCAGTCTATGTCTTTTGGTGGGAGCATTTAATCCATTTACATTTAAGGTAATTATTGATATGTAAGTTCCTATTACCATTATCTTAATTGTTTTGGGTTTGTTGTTGTAGGTCTTTTCCTTCTCTTGTGTTTGTAGTATTGAATTTTATATTTAAATCTATGACCCATTTGGAGTTCATTTTTGTGAAAAGGATAACTTGTATATCTATGTGTAGACATTTATTGCATATGGATATCCAATTTTTCCAGCACCATTTGTTGAAAAGACCATCCTTTCTATATTGTATTGCCTTTGGTCCTTTGTTAAAGATCAGTTGACTATATTTGCATGTGTCTGTTTCTGGCTTTCTATTTTTTTCCACTCTTTTATTTGTGTTTTCTTTTGCCAATGTCATGCTGTCTTGATATAGTGAGTCTTGAAGTTAGGTACTATATGTCTTCAAGTTTTAGTCTTCTTAGTATTGTGCTAACTACTTCACCTTTCCATATAAAAACCTTAAGATTAGATTGCTGATAGCCACAAAATACCTTGCTGGGAATTTTTGTGAGAATAGTGTTGAATCTATAGATCAAGTTGGGAATAAATGACATCTGAACACTGTTGAGTCTTCCTATATGAACATCAAATATCTCTTCATTTATTTAGCTCTTCTTTGATTTCTTTTATCAGAGTTTTCCTCAGGTAGTTTTCCTCAGGTAGAACTTATAATATTTTGTTAGATTTTTACATGATTTTCTGGTGCTAATATAAATGGTATTATATTTTTAATTTAAAATTTCAATTGTGTATTGCTGCTATGTAGGAATCAATTGGCTTTTTTAAAACTTTGTATCCTGAAACCTTGCTATTGTCACTTATATGTTCCAGGAGATTTTTGGTCTGTTATTTGGGATTTTGGTATAGACAGTCATACCATCTGTGAGCTAAAACCATTTTTTTTTCCCTTCCATTTCAATATGTATACCCTTTCTTATTGCACTAGCTAGGACTTTCAGTTGATGTCTCTTGTTTCCTATTTTAGGCGGAAAACATTCACTTTCTTTCCATTAAGTATAATGTTAGCTGTACATTTTTGTGAATGTTCTTATCAAATTGAGGAAGGTCCCCTCTATTCCTAATTTGCTGAGAATTTTTTATCATGAATGGATGTTGGATTTTATTAAATATGTTTTCTTCTTTAGCCTGTTAATGTGGTGGATTATATTAGTTGATTTTCAAATGTTGAACCAACCATGCATACCTGTAATAAATCTTTTTTGGTCATGGTGCATTATTGGTGTCAGGCCCCTTTGAAACCACTCAGTTCCCAGTTCTCCTTAGCTGCAAAGTCTAGAGTTCTTCTAAACTTTGAGTAGGAAGGGTAGGAAAGAAACAGTCCATTTTTACAGGGGTAAATTTCCCCAGCCAAGCTTTCACCATTAGTGCAGAGCTTTGATATTTTTCTTAAGAGCCTCTGCTTTTGGTCCTCAGGCTGTGGTCAAAAACAATGCACCAGAGAGTTGAGTAAGAACTTCTCTCTCTCTCATTCTCTCTCCCTCTCTTAGGAGAGCCTAAAGCCTGAATCCTTATTCATACCCTCTAGTCTCCCTCTGCCTGCTAAATCTAACAGCTGCAAAACACAAAACTAAAGAAAATTAATTGGCAATTAGCTTCCAGTGAAAGGGAAAGAGAGCAAAGACTCATGGTTAGAGCAATAACTTGCCAGAATCCCTGTGTCACATTGAAATCTATTTAGCTCCTCTTTTTCCACTTCCCAGCGTATAACAAATTTCATTTCATGCCTTTTAAATGAAATGGTAAAATGCATCAGACGAGCCATCATTTTTGGTGTCAGCTATACACAAACTTTACACTTACAAAAGTATTTTACATATGGTAGGGGATTCAATTTAAGCCTGAACTTTACTGGCATGGACACTGCAGACAGAACTGAAGCAATTTCACGCAGCTTAGTTAGCAGCAGAGGCCTTGGCAGAAGTGCCTGGAAGTGAGCTGTCATTGAAGTGGACAAGTGGAAAAGGAGGAAAATGGCAGAGTCAAGTGATGACAGACAGGACGAGTTCAGTATTACAGGTGAGACCACTCTCAATATCTCCAAAATAATTCAAGGTTTTTTACACGGAACTGGAGATCTTATGGGGATGGCTATTCAATAGCAAAGCCAGGGAAATCCAGTCATTACTCTTAATTTGACCCCTTTTAAACACCCAAGTGTGGCTTAGGTAACTCAGGTGACACAGTAGAAGAATGTAGAGAGGAATTCACTTAACAACTGTATTTAACCAGAAAGTAGATCTGCTGTATCTTTTGACACAGGTCTTTGGTCTTTGTTCTAGTATCTTTTCTGTGTGTGATTTAAAGAGGAAAATTAATTAACACATTTTAATAAATGTCTCATTATTTTCTTGGAGAATATGACTTTATAAAGTATGCAGGATCACTTGATCAAGGGAAGAGAATCTTTAGATGGTCAACAACTGCCCATGTTCATTTATAAGGAGGCACAAGCTTTTTCTGTTACCGCTACTGTCTTCCTGACATATCCAGCAGACCTTGACAAGTACAGCACATAAAGCTTATTTCTGTAGTGATAGGAGTTGTGCTCTGCCCCTTACTAAGAAACCTTTATAAGGAAGGCTTCAGTTCCACAAAAATGAGCTGAGACAATCTTACAGCTTGTTCAAAACGTAACTCACTATCCTTGCTTCATTTCACTGGGTTTCTGAAAGCAGCCCTGAACCACTTGTTGCTCCAAGTCATCTCTTCAATTCATCCATCAGTATGGGGTACCATTTTTTTATGGAACACCAGATTGCTTAGGGACCAAGATAGAAGAATTTGAAATCTGGGTCTTTCATGCTTGGGAAGGAGTTTTTGTGCTTTTCCTACACATAAACTCTCAACTTATATTCATTTAGAGTGTTTTAGTTTCTTATATACAAAGAATGGATTTTCCACAGTTGATGAGGAAAGTGAAGAGGAGTGTGAATTTTTGCTGAGCTTAGAGCTAACCTGCTTGAGTGACTAGGAGCATCTTAGAAACACACACTGTCAGTTTAAGAATGTGATGTAATCTTCAGGGGAATAGAGTATTGTTTGGTCCAGGAAAGATGGGATTTGTTTCATTTGATTTGGTAGACGGTATTATATCTGACAGACAGTAGTGTTGGGAAAAATATAGTTTCTTCTCCTCTCCTTTGACTTGCATAAAGAGATGATTAAAATAACAATAAAATAATAAATTTTACATAACATCCTTTTCTTCAGTTATGTAGAAATAGAACTGAGAACGTGAGCTTCATTTGACATTTGACAACTGAGTTGGAAAATCATTATAACTTTACTAAGATTGATGCAAAGCAGTGTTTCTCAATGTGTTCTGATCAGCATCACCTGGGAAATTGTTAGAAATGCAAATTCTCAGGCTTCACCCCAGATCTACTCAATCAGAAACTCTGGGGTAGATGCCCAACCTTCTGTGCTTTAGTAAGTCCTCCAGATGATTATGGTGCATCGCTCACTCCCTCAGGCCCTTGAAGACTTTGCTCAAATGTCATTTCTCAGCAAGGCTTCCATGTCCACTTTATTATATATTGGAACAGCCCAGCCCCTGCCCTTGGCATTCCCTATTTTTCTTACCTTGTTCTGCCCTTTTTAAAATCCATGCATCTAATCACCTTCTAATATAATATCTAATTTATCTATTATGTTTATTGTTTGTGATCTGTCTTCCCTCATCAGAAGGCAAGCCCCTCAAAAGCAGGGGTTTTGTCTGTTTCATTCACTGTTTTGTCCCAAACACTTAGAATAGTGCATGACACTTAAATAGGTGCTCGATAAACATTTGTTGAATGGGTTCTTTTGTGAAGTCAGAATTCATAACAAATCCATGTCTCTCCCAAAGCTCTGAAGCATTTCACACCAGGAGAGCTGAGATTCCATAGTGACAAGCTCCCCAAGCGTTTCCCACTGCGCTCTTCTCCTCCCATCTCCCCATCTGCCCCCGACACATCCCCACAGCGTCCTACACCTGAGTCATGCTCAGTCGGGTATGCATGTGTCCCCCCTCCCACACACACACTCCTCCACCATATGCTATAGCACCAGCACCCCAACCCCTAAATGGTCACTAGAGACCATAACCCTGTCAGGAAAAAAGGTAGATGGTTCACCCCATCCCACAACCCCCTTTAAATTAGTTCTAGTCTCCATTTCTGGTTCTTAATGCCTTTGCTGCTGATTTATTGCTAGGAACCTGGAAGAAGGTGTTATCGTTCTATTTCACACACGATATGCTAATCAAATGTGTATTTTAAGGATCGGTTTTAGAGATAACGCTGTATCTAATTAATTCCTGTTTTAGAGGTAGACCCTAAGTGCTAAAATACTCTGCTTTTCTGGAAGGGTAGATTGGAGTCAAATCTTTTGTATTGAAAGGGGGAAATGTATTCATTTTGTTAATGGAGAATATACATAGTGAATCAGGGTGTAATATCGTAACAGTGGAGATTAGGGTAAACATAGGAGATGTTTTATGCCAGTGTCACTTTCTCAATGAAGCCTAATCCGACAACTGTAGGTGAGGTAGCAAGTGCTTTCTTCCTCATTCTGTCCATTCTTTCTCCCCCTTATCATTTCTGCTTTTTTTCTCTTCCAGAACAAGTAATATAACATTACTTCTGTTATATTATACTTTTCTCATTTATTATTTTTGATATTTATTGTCTCTTCCCCCTCCCCACCAAAGAATGTAAGCTTCTCAAGGGATGGTATATTTTTTACTCTCTTGATCAATGCATTGATATTAGTGATAATGAGATAAGGATAACTAAAACTGTGCCTGACACATAGTAGGTACTCAATAAATACTTGTGAATGAATAGAATATACAGTGTTATATTCTTGCCACTATAAGAGTGAAGAGTTGTGGGAATATAACCAAATGGAGAAGATAAATTCACCTAAGGTTGATGTGGAGAAGCACTCATGCTGTTTGCCCAAGTTATGGGGTTTCATTATCATACTAATGATTTTTCTTTTTTGGCTGCACCTCGCGGCACCTCAATCTTAGCTCCCCGACCAGGGATTGAACCCGTGCCCCCTGCAGTGGAAGCACAGAGTCTTAACCACTGGACCACCAGGGAAGTCCCACTAATGATGTTATAATGAACCACATTACAGGCAAGTAATGTAATTGTAATTAAGAGTGGAGAAACAAGTGTTCCAGCGGGCTCATACACTGGAGGATAGTTAAAGGGGGAGGTTTGGGAGGATCTTTTATTGTGAACAAAGAATGAGGTCCCAAGGGCTGTAAATGAAAAACACAAATAGTGTATTACTAAAAGAGAATATTGTATAAATAAAAGAGATTGTATTGAACTGTGAGTTGATGAATTTGGGGGTTAATGCATACCTGGAAGCTTCACTGAGAAATCAAGACTGGAAGGTAGTGGCTTTTGTGAAATGGCTTGTTATTATGACAACTTGTCTTGATTGTTTTTCTTGCTCCTTGCTGCCACCCAGCAGCCCACCTGAAGAGATTAGGATGGTTAGAAGGCAGAGTTAAGTAGAGAGTATATTGGATTAGGAGTCTATTATTACTGTCTTTAACTGATGGAAAATACTTCTTAAAATAATTTACTTCACTTCACAATATTTTTGCCCTAGGTGGCAAGTGCAAGAACATTCTAGAGAGCTGAGATAGGTAGAGAAATTAAATAGTTAGCTGACTCTCTATAGTATAAGCATAGGCAACCTAATTAGAAAATTAGGTCATTTTCTTCTTCTTAAATTCCCATCACCTCTACGTGTACCTGAAAGTTACACTCCTGTCCCATCAGTAACCCTTATAAGGAACACATTTTTTTCCCAAGTTATCATTTCAAATATCTTCTTTTACTAAAGAGAGTGCTAATTGTTGAAAGGACACGTTTAACTTCAGTCATCACATTTGTAGCCTGAGACTAGCTTAGGTTCAGGAGAAGTTCCTTCAGTAACTAAAGATAACACTGTTAAAGATAGTGTTTAACACTTAAAATTCACCATGGTAGATTCTGAAACAATTAAATGAACAGCGAGCCACCATTTTTTGAAACTGTTTTATGTTTTATCCCTGGGCTTTTCCTGATCATAGTCCAGAAACAAGAAACAGAACCATTTCCCTAAGCTGTGGCTGTTCATCTCAGCTGTCATTGTCCCCCACTCTGGTAAACAAGAATGCACATGAAAGGAGCCATGTTGGCTTCTGTTCTTTGCGAGACTCTAGACACAACT
Source organism: Physeter macrocephalus (assembly GCF_002837175.3). NCBI lineage: Eukaryota > Metazoa > Chordata > Mammalia > Artiodactyla > Physeteridae > Physeter > Physeter macrocephalus. The sequence goes on along the minus strand of NC_041224.1, from coordinate 127,004,485 downwards.
TAGCATCTGGCAGATGGAAAAAAAAAATAGTGGGTGTGTGCTTTACTAATTCTAGATGTCTAAAACAATAGCTATATCAGGAAAACACGTGTTAAAAAAAAGAACAGCAAGGCATAGCTCTCCACAAGTTCCTTCAGAGAATCATTCTCACGTTTTAGGTGTTATACTTGAGTGCTTGCTAAAAAAAATCATTTTTAGCAGAAGTAAAGAAAACTGCATCCATAAACATGTCTGTGTGTGTGCCCATGTGAATGAGTGAGGTGAGAGGGGAAGGAGGGAGGAGAGAGGGAGAAGGAGGCAGGCAGAGAAGTAGAGGAGAGAGACTTTGATGGATTTCCTTTCCAGGAAGTTTGGTTTAAACTTGTTTCCCTGAAAGCAGAAGCCCACCTAGGGGCAGCAGAGGTTTAGGACTCACAGATCTTGAGTGACAATTTCATAGTCAGAAGGGGACACTCCAGTTTTCTTTGCTGAAAGAGTAGAAGTGGGAAGCTTGTGCATGGGTTCAACTCTTCGCTTTGGATATCTATTTGCTTTGGATATCTATGTCGCCTAGAACTTAGGAAATGCCTGGATGAGGAATATATATGGAGATGAAAGAGATGTCCAGAATTTTATAGGACTTTTGTAAAATATAAGGGGTTTTCTGTTTCCATATAACATTGAACTTGATCCATATCAATAAGTTGTCTGAATCTTCAAGGAATTAGGGTGTATTTGTACTTGAGGATACAAACAGTGAAATCCATTTCACAGTTGCATATTTTTCTGGCCGAAGCTAACTCAGTGTTAAGTAAAGCAAATTAACAGTGTAAAATATAGCTATTTTCCAGAAATTTATATTTTAAAATGTGATGTCATTAATGTTATTTATTCTTTTAATTCTTCTGTGGTATAACTTTAGGGCTTGATACATTTCATTAAAATATAACAGCGACCATCCAGTGGACAGTAGACATTATATCTAGTTAATGGCTCTGGCAAATTTAACCTTTGGGGGTAAGGGAAAGGAGGTCATTAACAAAATTAGTTACAATTACTGTTATAGACAAAGGCCTCTGAGCACAGGGTGTGGGAGTGGTCTGCTCTAGGGGGCAAACAACAGTGATGTGACTTATCTGTAGAATTTAAAAACAATTATCAAATTAAGTGAAAGTCAGTCTCCTATTTATTATCACCAAACACGTGGACAACTCTAAATGTCAGTTAATTTAACAGGACAATTTTCCTAAATAATAGAATCAGTCAAGTGGTGCACTCATAATCAATATGCCCAATTGCTTTCCTAAAACACTTTGAATGTTAAACTGCATCAACCTCCCCTTTGCCCCACCATACTTTTTTTCTACTAAGCCAGGTAGAAGAAAATCTGATCAGTTCATAAATTAATTTCTTTCAGATAACTGTGTTCTAGAAATTTTTCTATCCTCTGTAAAGCCTTGTAGCAGCACTTGTGAACAGAAATCAAGGTTCAGATTTTCACTCTCAGAAAGAAAAGTCACTCATACATCTTTGACTGATTTTATTAGATCCTTGTCAGATGTGGTCTTGAATCAAAAGCGGGCATTATAAAGAAAATACAATATTCTGCAATTCTTCTCCAGAGTTGGGTGGTTAGAGATTGTACTGGTCAACCACCAATGAGAAAAAGGAAGTATGTGTATCTTGCACATAAGGGTAAGTATGACCTTATCAAAATGTCAAGGACATTTGGGGATATTTAGCATCCTTAGAATTATGATGGTCATAGATTTTTCCAGTAGACATTTTTCACAGCCCTGACTGTAAGAATAGTGGTAAATATCTAGGAGATATCTAAGTGGAGAGTTTTGAGGACACGCAAGTGTGCGTGTATGTGTGTGAATGCACGCATGTGTGTAGAGATATACAATTGATTAAGCATGAAATAATGAGAATATATGTGAAGCAAGTTCCATGGAGTATAATAAACTCTGAGTTAGCTTCAGGTCTGTGCTAATAACCTGGGAACCCAGGCCCAAGGAATAGGATGTGAAAGAAGAGCCCCAGTATTCAGAACAAGGAATGTAGGGTGAAATCCATCCAGAACACCAGGACCTGGTGGAGTTCCACCTTGACAAAAGGAAGACAGGATTCCTGCTAGTGTGGAAGGGGGCCAGGACTCAGACCACTGTCACAACAATGGTCTCTTCCAGCATAAAAACACAAAACAGTTCATAGATCAAATACATATGGACATTTTTTACCCTTTTGTTAACTAAATACCTTTTCCATTTCCCATAAATTTCTTTTCCATGCTTTTGAAACATCGGGTCTTATCGCCTTTCCCCTCAGAATTAGAAATGTAATTCCTAATTTCTAATGATCATAAAGGCCACAGGTGGGAACTCCAACTTTCTACCAATAAACACAGATTTGGCTCGGTCTGCACTCATTTTTAGAAATTTCTTTCTTCCTGTTAGAATAAAATATATCTAGGAATCTCCTAAAATAATCTTCCCAGTTTTGCTCTCGATCTCATATCCTCCCTCCTCAGGGAGATTAATGTACTGATCATTTCCTCTTTCCTGTGTCTTCAATATCTCCCTACCTCCTTCTTTCCAAAAGAATTTAAACAGACTGAAGTCTCTTACATCATAGAAACACAACATAGCTAACTCTGCTTTCCTTACTGCCAAATACTCTTAGCCTGCTGTAATATAGCTTTTGTGTCCACTCAGTTACTAAAATTGTTTTCACCAAGATCACCAAATACATCTTCATTGTTATTTCTAGTGGATACTTTTCAACTTTTTCTAAACCAAACCACTGTCATTTACTCTCTCCTTTAAATACTCCTTGTTTCGTCTTCTAGATTATCCATTGTCCTGGTTTTTCACAGATTTTTCTGATAGCCACTAAACATCTGCTTTGCAGGGTCTTCTTCTACCAGGAATTCCAGCCCCTCCTCCTTTCTTTGCCTTCTTACCTGCACTCCTCCCTTTATCCTCAACACACCTACTCTTCTGAAAATCAGTTTTGTTCTTACATACTCCAAGAAGTTTTTCCTGAATTTTGAAATATACATTCTGTCCAAGTTTATATGCTTTCATAGCACATTTTCCACAAGTAGTGCTCACCACTGTAGTGTTGTAATCACCTGTATACACACCTGTGTTCCTCATGTTCTTGCTTCTCAAAATTATGGCTTACAAACCCTCGGCATCAGCATCGCCTGAGAACTCTTTAGAAATGCAGAATCTTAGGTCCCACCGCAGACCTACTAAATCAGAATCTGCGTTTTAATGACATCCCAGGGTGATTCGTATCCACATTAAAATTGGGAATCTTGGTGTGGTCGTATTAGGCATTTGATAAATATTTATTCAATGAAATGGAAAAATCCCTGTCTACCCAAGAAATCTGTACAGAAGAAAGCAAATGGGAGGACTTCCCTGGCAGTCCAGTGGTTAAGACTTCACCTTCCAATGCAGGGAGTGCAGGTTTGGTCACTGGTCGGGCAGCTAAGATCCCACATGCCTTGGGGCCAAAAAAACAAAACATAAAACAGAAACAATATTGTAAAAAATTCAATAAAGACTTTAAAAATGCTCCACATCAAAAAAAAATCTTTAAAAAAAAAAAGAGAAAGTAAATGGGATGGATTGCCTTAAGGCTAGAATGATGTATTTAAGATGCAGCTTAAAGGTACCGCTGAATTGAGAAGGCTGTTTTGCTCAGGTGTAGAAGACAATTGCACCCAGCTGCTCTGTTTCTATTTAATGAAAAGATGCCTCAGGGTGGGGGTGTGTGAGTGAGCAGTGTGACAGAGAGAGGGAGAGAGACAGAAAGAGACAAAAAGAAACTGAAAGAAGAGAGAAAGTAAATACAGTTTAGCTAGTGAGCTTTGGAAATCTCCATCCGTTAAACTTCCATTGATTGCAGAGCCCCGTGGTGCAGCTCATAAGTGATTGGGTAACTACTGTCTCAAGTGAAGCTCATGGAAGAAGCAGAATTCAGAAGCTCCTCCTAAGGCAACACCAGGTCTGCTGATTTTATTACATTTAAAAATCATAAGAACAGAGGTTTTGTATTTGGTAAATGTTTGCTGCTACATACTCTTTTAACTTGCAACATGTTCCACGGCCTAATGATAATTCAAAGGGGTCAAACTAGGCCCCGAGGGTAAAATTCAGCCTGTATCCCATTATTGAATAGCCAAAAAGCTAAGAATGGTTTTCACATTTTAAAAGGTTTTTAAGAAAACAAAGAATATATAACAGAGACAATAAGTGGCCCTCAAATCCTAAAATATTTACTCTCTGCGTCTTTACAGAAAATATGTACTTGTCTTAACTCAAAAATTTACACCAACATCCATAACAGCATCAGAAGAACCATTTTAGGGCAAAATCGTGCAACGTGGAAACTGTTCAGTAACAGGAAAAGATTTTAAGTCGCCACATGCCATCACTCTGGTGTGATGTGTACACACACACACACACACACACACACACACACACACACACACTCACTCTCTAATTTATTATCTACCAGAAACTCCTGGATGTGCTTTTTGGCACAATCATTATCACAGAAAATAAGGAAAATAGAACTTTCCTTAACAATTCCTTGCTTCTGTTTAATGGGTAGTAAAATCTATTTGGTTTGAAAAATAGATTTCACTTAAAGTTTTAGAAAGAAATCATTGTTACGCCAGAATAAAATAACTTTTCAATAAATAAGTGCAGTCATTTCACAATCTTGCCATTTTTTTGGTGTATATTAGTTTAAAACAATGGGTTCTGGCTTCACTTCATCTGGAACAAAGTGGTAGCTGTGCTTAGGAAAATACTTTATTCCTACCAAGAGAGTAGATTCCTATTACGATCTGATAATCTGATGTAAACATAGTGGCAGTTTGAGCAAAAGATCCCAAGATTTGACTTGGAGTACATTCAAATTATAGGGTGGAAAGGCCGCTTTATAGCCCTGTTTGGGGTATGTAAAGAACTTTGTTTTAAAATTTCTCAATAGTTTGATCATGGGGTACGTGCGCCGACGTGTGTAATTTATGACACATGACCTACTTGATTAATGAAGTGAAAAATACTTTTCTCAGAAGGTTAGTTATTTTATGCTATTTTTATCTTTCTGTTTAGTCTGGAAATTGTGGCCTTATATACATGTAAAATTATCTCTCATCACATTTGGTAGGCAATTTTTTGGAAGCACCTATCGGTATTCATAATTTCTTTGGCCTTCACAAGCTAGATAATTCAACATTAAGTAAAGGTGATGTTCAGGGGACTTTCTGGAATAAATCCCTTGTATATCATCATATGCAAATTATGGAGGGAGGGAATACTCATGAACAATTGAAATTATCCCCTAATTTAAATTTGCCAGATATTTTGTCTTTATTGCAACTTCAATGCTGTGTGCTTATGCATGAAAAAATAACTTTATAAAGTACATGTACCTGTGAATTATTTGAAAAGAGTTTTAATTGCTGGGGTTTCTATGATTAGACTGGAATTGAGTTTATCCCCCTTCTGTTTTATACAACAACATATAATGTGACCCCAAGGGTGCTTTTTAAAATTTAATGTGTTTAAGGAATCATTAATGATGTTAAAAGTTTGATCTTGCCTGTAGGATAGAACAGTCTTGTAAAAAAAATATTTTTAAAAATTAGCCTGTGTAACATTCCAGGCTAATTTTTTCCATATTAGGTAGCATCCCCAAAGTTAAGGTTAGTAAGTACTTTTACCATGTCAATTTTAGAGAGGAGCATTGACTTCACATCAGGTGTTAAGGGTTTTTACATAACATACAAAATGGTCACTACATTTCTTATTTTTTGTATGTTATCAACACTTAAGTTGTAATGACTTAAATTATACAAATATCTGTTGTATGACTAAAATATGCACAATACTGTGCAAAACATGAAAGGTAAAGAAAATGAGCGGGTCATGCCTTCAAGGTAAATTTCAGGAGGCCAGGATAATGTCATATTCGTCTTTATTGAGTCAGATCATAATACACAGTCTATACATAGAGAATACTCATTTGATATTGTACATGTTGAATATGGGTGAATTTGTAATGAATATAATGGGGAGTGGATCTAAGAAAAATGCACAGTTAACCATAACACAATAGAAGCATGAGACTGTAAGTACCTTAGAAAAGTTCAAAATTACGGGAGGGTTTCAAGGAGACAGTAATCATATCAGGTTACAATTGGAGAGGAGAAGAAATCTAGGACGGCTGCATGTCAAAGGAATTTTTGAGATGGCATTGGAGTATAGAATAGTGAGAAATGGGTTAAGGAGCTGTCCAGACAGAGAGAACTCACATGAAAAAGGCACAGAAGTGGGAACACATGGCAAGTGTTAGGGGACTGGTAACTGCTTTGGATGGGTTGTAATGTGAGGTACAGATAGGGAGGTCATGGGGAGATTGGTATTTAACATGCTGCTCTAGAGTAAGAGAAAAAGGAATAATTTATATCATCTGTCCTTCTGTAGGATTGCCAAAATTCTCTGCAATCAAGTATTTAAACAAATCTCCTCAAACAAATTGACAGTGAAAATTATGTAGCAGCTTTATGTAAATTGTTCCAGTTTTTAAAAGGCAAGGTTATCAGGTGCTTTAAGTTAAGCCCAAATTTGCTTCAGAAGTAAAAGACATAACTTTGATAATCCTTTTAGCAAACACATTGTAAAATTCTCTCTTGTATAAGTTTTACCTTTTGTGACTGGAATAAGCTTAGATATTCTTACATGCTCTTAAAGTTAAAATTATTTTACTAATTGTTTGCTTTCTTCTTAAACCATCAAAATACTGGGCAATAAATTTGGTTCTAAGAAACCATGTATTTAGTATACATTTAAATCTTGGTTCCTCATATTTATTTATTCTTTGTTTTTCATATATCATTTGAAAAATTATTTCCTGACCGTACTTTTATAGGGAGTATTGGAGAATATTTCTTGAACACTTGCATTTCCAATACATGGCAATGCTGTCTTATGGCCATTTGAAATTGTAACACAATCATAATGAAAGGAAGCAGATGTTCATTGCCAAGGAGGAACTCTATGTGATGCTACTTCCAAAATATACATCTTCCATATCAAAAAGATATTTTTCATTTCTGCCTTTATGTGCATTGGAATTTCCTATGTATATTATTCACTGCAGGAAATATAATGTTAGAGGGAATATCATAATAGGATTTAAGTGTCATACCAAGGGAATAGTTTTGGGAAATTAACTCAGGAGATTTGAACAGCTGCTGATTTCCTTTTTTTATTATTTCTAGGAAGTGAAATTTATAAACTAGATTTTGGAGATTAATCCTTTGTCAGTTGCTTCATTAGCAACTATTTTCTCCCATTCTGAGGGTTGTCTATTGGTCTTGTTTATGGTATCCTTTGCTGTGCAAAAGCTTTTAAGTTTCATTAGGTCCCATTTGTTTATTTTTGTTTTTATTTCCATTTTTCTAGGAGGTGGGTCAAAAAGGATCTTGCTGTGATT
>NC_041224.1:126994752-126996146 GCF_002837175.3 Physeter macrocephalus | reverse complement strand
GTTTTTGTCTGGTTTTGGTATCAGGGTGATGGTGGCCTCATAGAATGAGTTTGGGAGGGTTCCTCCCTCTGCTATCTTTTGGAAGAGTTTGAGAAGGATAGGTGTTAGCTCTTCTCTAAATGTTTGATAGAATTCGCCTGTGAAGCCATCTGGTCCTCGGCTTTTGTTTGTTGGAAGATTTTTAATCACAGTTTCAATTTCACTGCTTGTGATTGGTCTGTTCATATTTTCTATTTCTTCCTGGTTCAGTCTCGGCAGGTTGTGCATTCTAAGAATTTGTCCATTTCTTCCAGGTTGTCCATTTTATTAGTATACAGTTTCTTGTAGTAATCCCTAATAATCTTTTGTATTTCTGCAGTGTCAGTAGTTATGTCTCCTTTCTTTCCTTCTGCTGAATTTGGGGATTTTTTGTTCTTCTTTCTCTAATTGCTTTAGGTGCAAAGTTAGGTTGTTTATTCGAGATGTTTCCTGTTTCTTAAGGTAGGATTGTATTGCTATACACTTCCGTCTTAGAACTGCTTTTGCTGCATCCCATAGGTTTTGGGTCGTTGTGTATCCATTATCATTTGTTTCTAAGTATTTTTTGATTTCTTCTTTGATTTCTTCAGGGATCACTTCGTTATTAAGTAGTGTATTGTTTAGCTTCCATGTGTTTGCATTTTTTACAGATCTTTTCCGGTAATTGATATCTAGTCTCATAGCATTGTGGTCAGAAAAGATAATTGATATGATTTCAATTTTCTTAAATTTACGAAGGCTAGATTTGTGACCCAGGATATGATCTATCCTGGAGAAATTTCCATGAGCACTTGAGAAAAATGTGTATTCTGTTGTTTTTGGACGGGATGTCCTATAAATATCAATTAAGTCCATCTTGTTTAATGTATCATTTAAAACTTGTGTTTCCTTATTTATTTTCATTTTGGATGATCTGTCCATTGGTGAAAGTGGGGTGTTAAAGTCCCCTACTATGATTGTGTTACTGTCAATTTCCCCTTTTATGGCTGTTAGTATTTGCCTTATGTATTGAGGTGCTCCTATGTTGGGTGCATAAATATTTACAATTGTTATATCTTCTTCATGGATCGAACCCTTGATCATTATATAGTGTCCTTCTTTGTCTCTTGTTATAGTTTTTACTTTAAAGTCTATTTTGTCTGATATGAGAATTGCTACTCCAGCTTTCTTCTGATTTCCATTTGCATGGAATATCTTTTTCCATCCCCTCACTTTCAGTCTGTATGTGTCCCTAGGTCTGAAGTGGGTCTCTTGTAGACAGCATATATATGGGTCTCGTTTTTGTATCCATTCAGCCAGTCTGTGTCTTTTGGTGGGAGCATTTAATCCATTTACATTTAAGGTAATTATCAATATGTATGTTCCTATTACCATTT
>NC_041224.1:126935153-126994476 GCF_002837175.3 Physeter macrocephalus | reverse complement strand
TTCCTCTTTATTTCTTCTAGGTCCTTGTTAAATGTTTCTTGCATTTTGTCTATTCTATTTCCAAGATTTTGGATCATCTTTACTATCATTATTCTGAATTCTTTTTCAGGTAGACTGCCTATTTCCTCTTCATGTTAGGTCTGGTGGATTTTTACCTTGCTCCTTCATCTGCTGTGTGTTTTTCTGTCTTTTCATTTTGCTTACTGTGTTTGGGGTCTCCTTTTTGCAGGCTACAGGTTCATAGTTCCCGTTGTTTTTGGTGTCTGTCCCCAGTGGCTAAGGTTGGTTCTGTGGGTTTAGTAGGTTTCCTGGTTGGGGGGACTAGTGCCTGTTTTCTGGTGGATGAGGCTGGATCTTGTCTTTTTGGTGGGTATGTCCACATCTGGTGGTGTGTTTGGGGGTGTCGGTAGCCTTATGATTTTAGGCAGCCTCTCTCCTAATGGATGGGGCTGTAGTCCTGTCTTGCTAGTTGTTGGGCATAGGGTGTCCAGCACTGTAGCTTGCCGGTCGTTGAGTGAAGCTGGGTCTTGATGTTGAGATGGAGATCTCTGGGAGATTTTCACCATTTAACATTACATGGAGCTGGGAGGTCTCTTGTGGACCAACGTGCTGAAGTTGGTTCTCCCACCTCAGAGACACAGCCCTGATGCCTGCCTGGAGCACCAAGAGCCTGTAATCCACACGGTCAGAATAAAAGGGAGAAAAAATAGAAAGGAAAGAAAGGAAGGAAGGAAGGAAGGAAGGAAGGAAGGAAGGAAGGAAGGAAGAAAGGGAGGGAGGAAGGAAGGGAGGAAGAAAGGAGGGAAGAAAGGGAGGGAGAAAGGGAGGGAGGAAGGAAGAGAGGAAGAAAGGAGGGAAGAAAGGAAGGAAGAAAGAAAGGAAGAAAGAAAGAAGATAATGTAAAGTAGGATAAAATAAAGTTATTAAAATAAAAAATAATTATTAAGAAGAAACATTTTAAAAAGAAAAAAACAAAAACAAAAATGGTTCGGTCAGAACCCTAGGACAGATTTTGAAAGCAAAGCTATACAGGCAAAATCTCACCCAGCAGCACACACATACACACTCACAGAAAGAAAAAAAGGGGAAAATAATAATTTATCTTGCTCCCAAAGTCTACCTCCTCAACTTGGGATTATTCACTGTCTATTCAGGTATTCCACAGATGCAGGGCACTTCAAGTTGATTGTGGAGCTTTAATCCACTGCTTCTGAGGCTGCTGAGAGAGACCTCCCCCTCTCTTGTTTGTTCGCACAGGTCCTGGGGTTCAGCTTTGGACTTTTCCCTGCCTCTGCACATAGGTCGTCCGAGGGCATCTGCTCTTCGCTCAGACAGGACGGGGTTAAAGGAGCAGCTGATTTGGGGGCTCTGGCTCACTCAGGCCGGGGAGAGGGAGGGGCACGGATGCGGGGCGAACCTGCGGCGGCAGAGGCCGGCATGACCCTGCAGCAGCCCGAGGCGCACCGCGCGTTCTCCCGGGGAAGTTGTCCCTGGATCCTGGGACCCCGGCAGTGGCGGGCTGCACAGGCTCGCGGGACGCGAGGTGTGGAGAGTGACCTGTGCTCGCACACAGGCTTCTTGGTGGCGGCAGCAGCAGCCCTAGTGTCCCATGCCTGTCTCTGGTGTCCGCGCCAACAGCCGTGGCTCTCGCCCGTTTCTGGAGCTTCTTTTCACGGCGTGCTTAAACCCCTCTCCTTGCGCACCAGGAAACAAAGAGCTGTCTGCTATTTCTTAAAAATAATAAACTAAAGATAATCCTTATGCCAAAGAGGCATATTTTGGTGTAGTAAATTCTGCTCCCCATTCGTGGATAAGCTTATACTGTTTTATATTTTCTGTGAATATATATTTAAAATAGGTTTTTTACATTTTTCGAGTGCTAAGCATGCATAATTTATATATATATATATATATATATATTTTTTTTTTTTTTTTTTTTTTTTTTTGTGGTATGCAGGCCTTCCTCTGTTGTGGCCTCTCCCGTTGCGGAGCACAGGCTCCGGACGCGCAGGCTCAGCGGCCATGGCTCACGGGCCCAGCCGCTCTGCGGCACGTGGGATCCTCCCATACCGGGGCGCGAACCCGGTTCCCCTGCATCGGCAGGCGGACGTGCAACCACTGCGCCACCAGGGAAGCCCCATAATTTTTATATTAAAAAAAAAGTCCAAACATTTTATTTTTTAAAAATGAAGTAATGGTGATTCCAATAAATGATACTTTTAGGAATAATGACATGAAGGACAGAGACTACAACATAATACTAAATATTCCCTGGAGCTACATATTGGCTCAGGTATGCTAAATTTTAAATAATTTTAAATAAATTCATATTTATTGCTAAATTAAACAAAGTTCAATTTAATTTTTAGAATTCTGAAACAGAACACCTGTAAAGTTCAGGGAATTGCACTATCCAATTATTATCTCACTGTAGAAAATCTCCCTTTTCCTTTCCTCTCTCTTCCTGCTCTTTCCTTACCTTGCATATTTGATGAGCACTGACTATGTGGGTGGCACTGTATTAGGTGCAGAGGATATAAAAAGATTAAACAGCTCCTGTCTTTAAGGAGTTTTCAATTAAAGGTATAAATATTCTTGAAAATTTAACTTCATTTGAAAAAAGTAAACTCAAAGAGATTTAAAGGAGAAAAGTCTTTTGTGACAGCACACATTCAAGTTTAACTATTAAGAATCTCAGAAGCAAGATATACAACTGTATTCTTTGTCTAATGTGCTTAAGAGTGACTTTACAATCATTAGCTCAACTAGGAGAGCTGTCAAGTTGCTGGAATGAAACAGGTAGCCTTGTTTCTTCCTGAATTATAGAGACAGCAAGTGGGAGTGGAAGACCACAGGGGACAGATCTTTGAAACTGTGTCTCTGATGTCACATTAACAACCACTTTTCTTTTCCTTCTGAAGTGAAAATAAAGCTAAAGGGGTAAAAAAGGAGGAAATAATAGAAACATTTTTATAGTTGCTCTATATAGCACAAGTCAATAATTTCAGGAAGATATTTGAAGAATTTATTTGTCTTGTGGTTATTTATCTTTTCCAAGTCAAAAGATTTTAGCAACATGACAACATAATGAACAGTTCAAAAACACTCCTAGGTGACCAGTTTGCAATCAAAACATACTTTATAAATCCCTATTATTATTCCCCCTTGCTTCTTCTTTTTTTTTTTTTAAATTTTCTGACTTATTCTGTTTGAAGGATTTCCTTACTCAACAACTCATCCTTTCAGTAGCTCATGTCTATAAAATCAACTGCCAATGCTAATTGCAGAGGCATCATACATAGGCATTGAGGGGAGACCTCAGGAATAACATCTCTATCTTAAGTTTTGTAGAACCTAAGATTGCTTTTATCTTTTAATTCTCTCTGCAGCAGCTGCAGTTATCTTTCAGGAACAGATTTGAAATGTGAGGAAAATGCTAACAAATTTGCCAGTATGTAACCTTTCCTTTCCAATATCATTAAGGATTAGGATGAGTGACTCATTTCCTTATATTATCCATATGCAATTGTGGTCATTACTGACCCCTTAATTATAGCTATTAGATGCCATAAAATTTCAAAACACTTTCCAACCTTCCTATTATTTGCAAACCAAGTCTTTTATTTCAGGGGTGCCAATATTACTGCTCTAATGTTCAAGCATATTTCTTTAATAGTTAAATTTTGTATCCTTCTACTCATGGAGGAAGATAACATTAATGAGGAATATCTCAAATGATCTCCCCACTACCATGATCCCCACAAAATATTCATTTTTAATGAATAATAAATAATGTAAAGAAATGTACATTTAAAAAATAAATGCCTAGAAGTCAGTCTACTTTAGATACAGACAAAATCATTGATATGCCTGATTGAAAATTACCATTTTTTAATTCATTTGGATAGGGTTATGTTGTCAAACTCAAATTCATGTGCCCAATGCACAGTGAGGCCAAACAAATGAAACGTTGGAGTGCGGAGCAGACAAAGGTTTATTGCAAGGGTCAAGCAAAGAGTATGGGTGGCTCATGCTCAAAAGATCCAAACACCCTGATAAATTTCAGGGAAGTAGGTGAGGGAGAGAGTCACAGGGTGTGTGATCATCTGGTGTACAATGCTCTGGTTGGTTGATGGTGAGGTAACGGGGTGGTGTCACAAGGGTTAACATCAATTTTCAGGCTCCAGCCAGTCTGGAGGCTATGTGTTCATGGTCATCATGCAGTTAATTTCTACCATTTGGTGGGAGTTTTAGTATCTGCAAAACAACTCAGTAATATGTATCAGACACTGTTATATATGTCCTTCAGGGAGGAAGTAAAGATTCTGTGACTCTGCTATATGGCTGATCTATTTTTAAATTGTTACCAGTTCTCCTAGCTCAGTTGCTATTTTTTGTCACTACATTTCTTCTGTCATTAATTCTTGAGCCAGCTTTTTTGACTCAGGTGAGGCCTGTGAGACTAAAGTTTTTCTACAATCATGAGGCAGGCAGAGGACATGGGGAGGTAGGGTCTGTCATGGGAAGGCCTCACAGGGTCCTGCTCAGTTACAGTAATAATAATAATAATAATGGCAGCTAACATTCATTTTGTACTTACTATGTGACAGCCATTGTGCTGCCTTATTTGGAATATATCATTCATTCACACAATAATTGTAATATCTACATTTTATAGATGAGGTTAAACACAGGTGGAAACTGACATAACTAGGATTCGAACCATTGTCTTCTAGAACCTGCTGCCCCCTCCTCCATACTCACATTAATCACTATAGTATAATTTGTTCTTTGTTTACCTTTCTATCCAGGTGCCTCTGAAGAAGAATGTAAACTGATTTATTTGGGATGCTTAGAGCTATATTTTGCATGATAATGATTTTCTTTCTATCCTTCAAATTGCCACTTTATTTTCTATCCATAAGATCTATGCATTTTTATGTAATTTTTTTTTTTTTCTGAGAACATGGTTGTTTATCTCTGTATTCCCTGTGCATAGCACAGTTAGCTCCTGGCAAACAGAAGACACTTAGTAAATATTTACTGAATGAGTAGATCTGCATATAATTTTTATTTAAAAAAATTGATCAGTCTATGCATATAATTTTGCTAAAACTTATTATCCAATAACGGTTTCAGAACACCAATAGGAACATCATCCTAAGTCAATAAGTCCACTTTTGATGCACTAAGTAACTCTGACTAATTTTTTAAGAAATAGCACTACTAAGTCAAAGGTTTATACATTTTCAAGTTTTGGTAGACATTGGCAAAATTCCAAAAAGATACACCAATTTACATTCTCATCAAAGAAGTAGAGGTAGAAAAAAAGCATGATTAGATAAAACATAACTTGATTTACTGCTACAACAGATTACTACAATATTCTGAGCAAGCCACCTGAAGTATGTGTAAGAGTTTCTTGATAAGATCCTGGATGGAGATTTCATTGCCTCTTGTAATTACAATTCAGAAGTAGTCACAAGATGTATAAAAAACACTCAAAATTCAAAAATAAAAAAAGAAACCACCCAATTCAAAAGTAGACAAAATATTTGAATAGACTTTTTACCACAGAAGGTATGAGGATGGCAAACAAGCACATGAAAAAATGCTCAACATAATATGTCATTAGGGAAACAAAAATTAAAATTACAGTGAGTACCAGTACACATGTTAGAATAGTTAAAACAAGACAAAACAAAACAACAAAAAGCTGACATTAGCCATTCCTGATGAGGATGTGAAACAGTTGGAATGATTGTTCATTGTTGATGCAAAATGGTACAACTACTTTGGAAAACAATTGGGCAGTTTATTATAAAGTTAAATGTATTTGTGCCATATGATTCAGCAGTCTCACTACTAGGTATTTACCCAAGAGACACAAAAGTTTATGTGTACATCAAAACCTATAGTGCATGTTTATAGCAGCTTTATTTATAATTGCCCAAAACAGAGATAATCGGTATCCTTCGCCATGTGAATGGATGAACCAACTATGGTATATCCATACAATGAAGTAATGTTCATCAATCAAATGGAATAAACTATTGATACAAACCAGTAACATAGATATATGTTAAATGAATCATGCTAAGTGAAAGAAGTCAGACACAAAAGGCTATTGTATAATTCATTCTCTTTCTTCTCTCTCTCCCTGTGTAAAGATATGAGATAAAGTTATTTTTAAGGCAGGATAAGAAAATTTTTGAATATAAAATTCTCTCTGCCCAATTTGGGCCACTATCTTTCTTTAGTTTGCATTGTGCATCTCCATTATACATTAACTAGACATCCTTAGAAGACACAGGAATGCCTGCTCAACTGAAAAGAGCAATTTTCTCCTGGTGCCAGCAAGGTAACTCCTTAAGAGATAATGTTCCTTTCTAAATCCTGTAAGGGGTCACGATGACCCACTACTCACCTTGTATGTGCAGATCTGGACTATGTAAACTGTCAATCTGTTACTTTGATGTGTGACCCTTTGTTTTGAAAACGTGTATAACTGTGCTTTGACCTCTAACCAGTGGAACAATCCTCAGGGCTTTCTGAAAGACTGTCTGCCAGGTTATAACCCTCAGGTTGGCTCGAATAAAATTCCCTACTTCTTCCTTAGACTGACTATTAATTAATTTTTCACCGACAGTATAAACATTCTGGAAAAGGCAAAACTATAAACACAGAAAAGAAATAAGTAGATAGCAGGTTCTAGAGATTGGGAGTGTGTGAGATGTTGACCACAAAGGGGCAACGTGGGAAAATTTTCTTTGACTGATAGAATTGTTCTGTTTCTCGATTGTGGTGGTTGTTCTAAGACTTTATGCATACATTAAAACTCATAGACTTCTACACCAAAAAAGAGCAAATTTATTGTATGTAAATTAAAATTAAAAGACATAAAAATTAAAACGAATAAAAAATAGAGGAATTACAGAAGCTCACTTTGACACCTGCAAGGCATTGAAAAGGCATGGTGTAGCCTGGTGTGTGCAGGTGTCTGTGTGTGTGAGTGTGTGTCTTTTTTATTGTTGTTGTTGTTGTTATTATTATTATCACTACCATTGCCTTGCAGTACCCAGATTTAGTTAGGTAACAAGAGATGATTAGGCTTGTTTTCTTCTCTATCGTTTCCAATTTGGACCCAGAGAGGAAATTATGCTAGATTTGGATTTTGTTGCTGTGAGAGTTTGTCTTGATTTACCCCTCTCATTTTATAAAGAGATGCTCATTTAGATTGATCAAGGGGGCTGATATAAAATCATCCAACTTACTTTGGGATCAGAATCTGAAACAGATCTAGTTTATTTGTTTATATTCCTATTTAATCAATTTCCCTGTTTTAGCAAGGTTATATACTAATATAACTCCTCATGTATTAATGTTGCTCATAGCTTCAGTCTTTGGAAATCTTGGGTATTTTGTATTGCTTGTCATATACTTTTGGAAGTTAAAATTGTCCTTCAGTTAAATAAAGACAAGATTACCTAACTGCAGCATTAATAAAATTGCATCTAGAAATTCATTTAAGTTCCTCTGAAGAAAATACACTTTTAAATTAAGATCATATAATTACCATTTTACTCACCTTAAATTAAACTAGATCAATCCATGTACAAAAAACATTAGAAGTAAAACCATGAATCACTCTTTACTTTAGGTGTTTCTTATTTAGATTTTGATTTTTGATTTGACTTTATATTTTGAAGTGTGATAATATTACACATTTAGATTGTGGAGTTTTGTCAAAGTTGGCTGAAAGGTATACCAAAATCAGATTTTTTAGAAGGTGAATGTCTGCTCATCATATAAAAGGATTAGAATCCTGTTTTTGTGTTCAAATTGAGAAAAACATTCTTGAGATATAGACTCAGTTCAGGTGTTATCACAGCTGGACAATCTACTTCCCTGGGCATTTATTAAAAGTAAAATACTGTGGAGAGGGCAAACCTCCATAAAGGAGTAGAAAAATGGGAAGAAGCTTAGTCAGTGTCATTAATGTTTATGATAATACTAAGGTGACAGTGAAGGAAGAGAGGTGAGAATAGCATCACCCAAAGTGATATTTTTTCCCCTTAGAAGATGTTTTCCCTGTAGAAACTTTTTAGTAATTATTATTCCATTGCAATTTTGCTTTTTGCCTTTATTTCCAATTAAAAAGATAAAATGTAATCATATAGTTTTTTTAAAAAATGAACAATCTGAACAAGTTTTAAGCTATGGCATTGAGTCAGTTACTAAATCTAAAGTATTGAAAAATAAAGGGATTTATCCCTCAGATTATACTTATTGTAATTATAGTTGTTCCAACAGCAGAGGTTATTTTTTTTTTTTTTTTTTTTTTGCGGTAAGCAGGCCTCTCACTGTTGTGGCCTCTCCCTTTGCGGAGCACAGGCTCCGGACGCGCAGGCTCAGCGGCCATGGCTCACGGGCCCAGCCGCTCCGCTGCATGTGGGATCTTCCCAGACCGGGGCATGAACCCGCGTCCCCTGCATCGGCAGGCGGATTCTCAACCACTGCGCCACCAGGGAAGCCCAGCAGAGGTTATTTTACTTAATATTAGTGAGTTTTAAATTTATTAGACAAAGTAGCTTTAGCTATGCTGAGGAGAAAAAAAAAAATCAAACTCTTACCTCAGTGGCTTTAAATAACAAAGGTGTGCTTCCTGCTAAGTCTATAGCAAGTTGCAGTTTGAGCTGCTGTCCTGCACAGCTCCTTTCCAGGTAGGGGCTAAGAGGCCCAAACCCTTCCATCTTGCAAATTTGTTATCTTGGAGTATATTCCAACAGCATGGAAGGAGAACACAGAGCACAGAAAAGGCACACCTGATCTTTACTTCCTCAGGCTACAAGTGATGCAACCCAGCTGCTCACATTCTGTTGGAGAGAATTGTCCATATGATGGTCTCTAGATGCAGGGAGGCTGGGAAGTGAAGCTTAGCTGTGCTTGTAAGAATATGAAATAATTGGGTGAATAAATAGCAATTTCTCTGCCACATATTTATAAAAATGTTCATGGCATCTTCTAGTTTCTATTAACATAAAAAGATCCATTTACTTTCAAAAATGAAGTAAATAAAGTGGTTTGATTTTTTTGCATGCCCAACCACCATTTTCTAAGAATAGTTTCAGAGCTAAAATTTGGTCAGACTTTCAGACACCTTTGTTTTAGATCCAGTACCTTTTTACCATGGATAATATAGGAGCTGAGTCATGCACTTGATTAGGAAGGAAGAAATGAGTTCTGATCAACAGTATCTCTGAGATAGTTAATTATTAATATATATATCATATATATCTATGTATCTATATTATATCTGAAAAGAAAATAAATCCTGAAAAACAATGTGCTTATATGAAAGAGTTGTGAATGTTGGATTTCTGTGAAGCCATAGAATATCTTTATTTGTATTAAATCTATTTATTATTTTGTTTCTTTATCCTCTAATTCATTCATGGACTCAGTAGAAAGTTATTGAGTCTCTAAACATAGGCCAGACACCCTACAGAGCATAAGGATAAAGATGAAAATAAACATGTTCCCTCCCTTTAAAGAGGTTCTAATCTAGTTGAGGAGAGTTATTTCTCACTACTTAAAAACAAAAACAAAACATAAACTATAGAGTCAAGCAAGCACTTTTGAAATAGAATTTGTTCTGCAGGGGAAGAAAATTTGCCATCTTAAAACATATCTCTTTAGCATATTAATCATTTTTAGCTGGTTACATTCTGAGAAGTGGCACTCTGAAAGGCTCTGAACACCAAGTAGGAGTTGCCCCTTTGTAAGAAACATTTACATTTGTAAGGGAAATTCCCATTTGTAAGGATTTCTCCCTCTTTTTCCTGGAAGAGGAAGATGACCAAATCTCTCAAAAGTCTTATCAATGGAGAAGGCAAGACTTAAATCTGCATCACAGTCACCCAGCTGCTAGTCCTGGTAACCTCCCAAAGCTGACTCTCCCCACCCTAGCATCCTCTTTAGGTGAGGAAGGTATTTAAGGTAAGGACTTTGGCCATTTTTGTGAGTTACTCAGTTTTCCTGGATTTCTTAAGTATATATGTTATTAAACTTTGTTTGGTTTTCTCCTGTTAATCTGTCCTATGTCACGTTAATTCTTAGACCAGTCGGAAGAACCTTGAAGAGTAGAGGAGAACTTTTTTCTCCCTGACAGTTCAAAGTGCCAATGGGGACAGAGATGAGGGTGCTACTAACTCTGCTTGGGAAAGAAATCAGATTATATTCTTACTGAGGGATGGGCCTATGTTTAAGATTGTTGTATATTTTCTATAAAAGTTTTGGAAAGCTGTCACTGAATTTGTTTAGAACTGAGTAGGATGGTAAGTGTCCTCACAATATATTTGAATGAAATATTTCACCAACTTCAAAGACCATTTGAGGAATAAACAGATTTTTCTTTCTGGCTTTGGATATATGCTCCTAAATTGTAATTAGGCATACATGACTAGGTAAATATAGATTTATGTAATCTAATTGGGGTATTATTTATTTTCAAAAAACATTTTATTTAAAAAATCTTTGAGATAAAACATGGATATATTTCCATTAAGAATAAAGCAATATGGCAGCACTTATGTAAAATCTCATATTTTTCAAAGTCAGTATTCCTTCAGAGAATATGAATCATGAACATGAACATGCTGTTCTTTTGAATTTAATAGCATCACATAACTTTTCCACAAAAAGTTTGACATTTAAAAGTCATGTTAGTAATGGTACTTATGATGCCGAAAACTCAGCCTCTGTGCACTGGTGCTGAATTGAATATTGAAGACAGAGTTTTGGGTGAAGTAGAAAAGAATAGCTTTATTGTTTTGCCAGGCAAAGGGGGACACAGCAGGCTCCTGCCTCAAAAACTGTGTGTCCCAACGAGGGAGGAGTTTTATAGCAGTGGTTCAAGGGTGGGGTTGCTGATAAGATTAGGGTGTGTGTAGGACCTGCACTCCTTTAATCTGGCCTCAGGTGGTCGTCTCTGGAATAAAGAATGCTGACATCATCCATTTGTTGGGGGTTTTAGTTCTGTAAAGAACTCAAAGATATTGTTATGTGTATCCCTTGAGGTGGAACCAGGATGCTGTCCCAAGCCTGCACTATTGTTTTTTGGCTACTCCTCCCTTGTCTCTGCATCCCCTCCCTTCCTTGTAGCAACTGTTCATATCTGCCCTTTGGGACTTAGGGAAGGTCATGGAGGCTGGAGTCTTTTCCCTAAAGATAAGGAATGGAACGGGGGACACAGAAAGGCTTCCATGCCCAGGAGCCCCAAAGGATCCTACTCGGTTTCACTTACAAAGGATAAAAAGTTACTTTAAATTATATTGTCATTAGTTGAAAAACACTATTTCTGCATTTTTGCCCTTGTGGTTGTCTTCTCATATACTCTCTTTCTGACCCCCTAAATTGTATATGTGTTCTTTCTCAGAATTAAAAGTTTTCTTTTTTTTTTTTTTTTCGCTATGCGGGCCTCTACTGTTTGTGGCCTCTCCTGTTGTTTCTCAGAATTAAAAGTTTTCTTTTTTTTTTTTTTTTCGGTATGCGGGCCTCTCACTGTTGTGGCCTCTCCTGTTGTGGAGCACAGGCTCCGGACACGCAGGCTCAGCGGCCATGGCTCACGGGCCCAGCCGCTCTGCGGCATGTGGGATCTTCCCGGACCGGGGCACGAACCCGTGACCCCTGCAATGGCAGGCAGAGTCTCAACCACTGTGCCACCAGAGAAGCCCAAAAGTTTTCTTAATATCATTATATTTTATAGATATTATCAAAATTCTTGCAGTCAGGATAGGCATATTTAGGTCAGGTTATGGGGCAAATGGCATAAGACATATTGAGAAAACAGTGGTTCTGGGAAATGACAGACCTAAAGGGTATGACATGTTGTTGGCTTAAACAATAGTCTAGAGTGATGAATACCTATTAATATGTGTTCTGAGGGCAAATGAAAAGTGAGGTGACAGAATATGGTATTAGTTTGAATTGGACAGGGCAAGT
This sequence comes from Physeter macrocephalus, assembly GCF_002837175.3. NCBI lineage: Eukaryota > Metazoa > Chordata > Mammalia > Artiodactyla > Physeteridae > Physeter > Physeter macrocephalus. The sequence continues at coordinate 126,982,473 of NC_041224.1, read as the reverse complement.
AAGATACAGAGGTCCAGGAGTAATAGAAGTTAGCATTACAGCATTAAGCTGAATGAGAAGAAAAGACATTACATGGTGAGAATAGTTATTTAGATTTTGTTCATTTACTTGTGTGTGTGTGTGTATACGTGCACATATGTGAATGTGTTGAGTGGGTGTGAATTTATTTCCTGACTTTATCAAGAAAGGATTCAAATCAATTATAAAATACACATGCTAAGACCTCTGCTTCTGGTCAAGATGGATTAACAGGGACAGAGTAGGATGCCTGAAACAAATGCAAGACAGGATAAAATGATGTAACCAAAAGCTGGTTCTTTGAGAAGACTAATAATATTGATAAACATCTAACTAGATTAACCAAGAAAAAAGAGAGAAAACACAAATTAGGAATAAAGAGAGATGACATCACTACAGATTCAGTAGATATATTTAGGGAATATTATAAACAACTCTATGCCAATATATTTGACTACTGAGAGAAAATAGATTCCTTGAATAACATAAACTATTAAAGGCTCACTCAAGAAAAACTAGATAATCTTAAAACCCTTCTATTAAAGAATTGAATTTGCATTGAATTTGCATTTCTTAACACAAAGAAAACACCAGGAAATTCTACCAGACATTTGGAGAAATAATGTGAATTCTACATAAACTCCCCTAGAAAACTGAAGAGGACTGAATACTACCCAATTCATTTGATGACACCAACATTTAAAAACAAACAAAAAACCAAAAAAGAATAAAACAACTACACAATATCCTTTAAGAATATAGATGAAAAATGAATCCTTAATAAAATGTTAGCAAACCAAATCCAATAATACATAAGTTGAATATGTCATGAACAAGTGGATTTTATCTGAGACGGAAAGGTTGTTTGTACATTTGATAACTAACCAACATTCAGAAAAAAAAATACACGATCATCCCAATAGACACACAGAAATGCAATTGACAAAATCCAAACTCCATTGCTGATAAAAATGCCAGCAAACTGGGAATTGAAAGAAACTCATTTAAACTTGATAAAGACATCTACAAAACTCCTGCTGCTATAGTCATTTTCACAATATTGATTCTTCTAATCCAAGAACATGGTATATCTCTCCATCTGTTTGTGTCACTTTTTATTTCTTTCATCAGTGTCTTATGGTTTTGTGAGTGCAGGTCTTTTACCTCCTTAGGTAAGTTTATTCCTAGGTATTTTATTCTTTTTGTTGCAAGGGTAAATGGGATTGTTACCTTACTTTCTCTTTCTGATCTTCCCTTGTTAGTGTATAGGAATGCAAGAGATTTCTGTGCATTAATTTTGTATCCTGCAACTTTACCAAATTCATAGATTAGCTCTAGTAGTTTTCTGTGGCATTTTTCGGATTTTCTATGTATAGTATCATGTCATCTGCTAACAGTGACAGTTTTACTTCTTGTTTTCCAATGTGGATTCCTTTTATTTCTTTTTCTTCTCTGATTGCCGTGGTTAGGACTTCCAAGACTATGTTGAATAAGAGTGGTGAGAGTGGACATCCTTTCTTGTTCCTGATCTTAGAGGAAATGCTTTCAGTTTTACACCATTGAGAATGATGTTTGCTGTGGGTTTGTCATAGATGGCCTTTATTATGTTGAAGTAGGTTCTCTCTGTGCCCACTTTCTGGAGAATTTTTATCATAAATGGGTGTTGAATTTTGTCAAAAGCTTTTTATACATACATTGAGATGATGATATGGTTTTTCTCCTTCAATTTGTTAATATGGTGTATTACATTGATTGATTTGCATATATTGAAGAATCCTTGCATACCTGGGATAAACCCCACTTGATCATGGTGTATGATCCTTTTAATGTGTTGTTGGATTCTGTTTGCTAGTATTTTGTTGAGGATTTTTGCATCTATATTCATCAGTGATATTGGTCTGTAATTTTCTTTTTTTGTAGTATCATTGGTTTTGGTATCAGGGTGATGGTGGCCTCATAGAATCTCCGGACACGCAGGCTCAGCGGCCATGGCTCACGGGCCCAGCCGCTCTGCGGCATGTGGGATCTTCCCGGACCGGGGCACGAACCCGTGACCCCTGCAATGGCAGGCAGAGTCTCAACCACTGTGCCACCAGAGAAGCCCAAAAGTTTTCTTAATATCATTATATTTTATAGATATTATCAAAATTCTTGCAGTCAGGATAGGCATATTTAGGTCAGGTTATGGGGCAAATGGCATAAGACATATTGAGAAAACAGTGGTTCTGGGAAATGACAGACCTAAAGGGTATGACATGTTGTTGGCTTAAACAATAGTCTAGAGTGATGAATACCTATTAATATGTGTTCTGAGGGCAAATGAAAAGTGAGGTGACAGAATATGGTATTAGTTTGAATTGGACAGGGCAAGTAAGATACAGAGGTCCAGGAGTAATAGAAGTTAGCATTACAGCATTAAGCTGAATGAGAAGAAAAGACATTACATGGTGAGAATAGTTATTTAGATTTTGTTCATTTACTTGTGTGTGTGTGTGTATACGTGCACATATGTGAATGTGTTGAGTGGGTGTGAATTTATTTCCTGACTTTATCAAGAAAGGATTCAAATCAATTATAAAATACACATGCTAAGACCTCTGCTTCTGGTCAAGATGGATTAACAGGGACAGAGTAGGATGCCTGAAACAAATGCAAGACAGGATAAAATGATGTAACCAAAAGCTGGTTCTTTGAGAAGACTAATAATATTGATAAACATCTAACTAGATTAACCAAGAAAAAAGAGAGAAAACACAAATTAGGAATAAAGAGAGATGACATCACTACAGATTCAGTAGATATATTTAGGGAATATTATAAACAACTCTATGCCAATATATTTGACTACTGAGAGAAAATAGATTCCTTGAATAACATAAACTATTAAAGGCTCACTCAAGAAAAACTAGATAATCTTAAAACCCTTCTATTAAAGAATTGAATTTGCATTGAATTTGCATTTCTTAACACAAAGAAAACACCAGGAAATTCTACCAGACATTTGGAGAAATAATGTGAATTCTACATAAACTCCCCTAGAAAACTGAAGAGGACTGAATACTACCCAATTCATTTGATGACACCAACATTTAAAAACAAACAAAAAACCAAAAAAGAATAAAACAACTACACAATATCCTTTAAGAATATAGATGAAAAATGAATCCTTAATAAAATGTTAGCAAACCAAATCCAATAATACATAAGTTGAATATGTCATGAACAAGTGGATTTTATCTGAGACGGAAAGGTTGTTTGTACATTTGATAACTAACCAACATTCAGAAAAAAAAATACACGATCATCCCAATAGACACACAGAAATGCAATTGACAAAATCCAAACTCCATTGCTGATAAAAATGCCAGCAAACTGGGAATTGAAAGAAACTCATTTAAACTTGATAAAGACATCTACAAAACTCCTGCTGCTATAGTCATTTTCACAATATTGATTCTTCTAATCCAAGAACATGGTATATCTCTCCATCTGTTTGTGTCACTTTTTATTTCTTTCATCAGTGTCTTATGGTTTTGTGAGTGCAGGTCTTTTACCTCCTTAGGTAAGTTTATTCCTAGGTATTTTATTCTTTTTGTTGCAAGGGTAAATGGGATTGTTACCTTACTTTCTCTTTCTGATCTTCCCTTGTTAGTGTATAGGAATGCAAGAGATTTCTGTGCATTAATTTTGTATCCTGCAACTTTACCAAATTCATAGATTAGCTCTAGTAGTTTTCTGTGGCATTTTTCGGATTTTCTATGTATAGTATCATGTCATCTGCTAACAGTGACAGTTTTACTTCTTGTTTTCCAATGTGGATTCCTTTTATTTCTTTTTCTTCTCTGATTGCCGTGGTTAGGACTTCCAAGACTATGTTGAATAAGAGTGGTGAGAGTGGACATCCTTTCTTGTTCCTGATCTTAGAGGAAATGCTTTCAGTTTTACACCATTGAGAATGATGTTTGCTGTGGGTTTGTCATAGATGGCCTTTATTATGTTGAAGTAGGTTCTCTCTGTGCCCACTTTCTGGAGAATTTTTATCATAAATGGGTGTTGAATTTTGTAAAAAGCTTTTTCTGCATCTATTGAGATGATCATATGGTTTTTATTCTCTAATTTGTTAATATGACGTATCACATTGATTGATTTGCATATAGTGAAGAATCCTTGCATCCCTGGGATGTCCTACTTGATCATGGCGTATGATCGTTTTAATGTGTTGTTGGATTCTGTTCGTTAGTATTTTATTGAGGATTTTTGCATCTATCTTTATCAGTGATATTGGCCTGTAATTTTCTTTTTTTGTGACATCTTTGTCTGGTTTTGATATCAGGGTGATGGTGGCCTCGTAGAATGAACTTGGGAGTGTTCCTTCTTCTGCAATTTTTTGGAATAGTTTGAGGAGGATGGGTGTTAGTACTTCTCTAACTATTTGATAGAATTTGCCTGTGAAGCCATCCGGTCCTGGACTTTTGCTTGTTGGAAGATTTTTAATTGCAGTTTCAACTTTATTACTTGTGATTGGTCTGTTTCTTCCTGGTTCAGTCTGGGAGGCTTGTACCTTTTCTCCATTTCTTCTAGGTTGTCCATTTTATTGGCATATAGTTGCCTGTAGTAGTCTTTTATGGTCTTTTGTATTTCTGCAGTGTCAGTTGTAATTTCTCCTTTTTCATTTCTAATTTTATTGATTTGAATCCTCTCCTTTTTTTTCTTGGTGAGTCTGGCTAAAGGTTTATCAATTTTATTTGTCTTCTCAGAGAACCAGCTTTTAATTTTATTGATTATTGCTGTTGTTTTTTTCATTTCTATTTCATTTATTTCTGCTCTGATTTTTATGATTTCTTTCCTTCTAGGAACGTTGGGTTTTGTTTGTTCTTCTTTCTCTAGTTGCTTTAGGTGTAAAGTTAGGTTGTTCATTTGAGATTTTTCTTGTTTCTTGAGGTAGGATTGAATTGCTATAAACTTCCCTCATAGGACTGCTTTTGCTGCATCCTGTAGGTTTTGGGTCATTGTGTTTTTGTTGTCATTTATTTTTTTTTTTTTAATTTCCTCTTTTATTTCTTCAATGATCTCTTGCTTATTTAGTAGCATATTGTTTAACCTCCCTGTGTATGTGGTTTTTTACAGTTTCTTTTCCTGTTATTTATTTCTAATCTCATAGGGTTGTGGTCAGAAGAGATGCTTGATACTATTTCAGTTTTTTAAAATTTACCAAGGCTTGATTGGTGACCCAAGATGTGATCTATCCTGGAGAATGTTCCATGTGCACTTGAGAAGAAAGTGTATTCTGCTGTTTTTGGATGGAATATCCTATAAATATCAATTAAGTCTATCTGGTTTATTGTGTCATTTAAAACTTGTGTTTCCTTATTTATTTTCTGTTTGGATGACCTGTCCATTGGTGTACGTGGGGTGTTAAAGTTCCCCACTATTATTGTGTTACTGTCGATTTCTCCTTTTATAGCTGTTAGCATTTGCCTTAGGATTGAGGTGCTCCTATTTTTGGTGCATAAATATTTACAATTGTTATGTTTTCTTATTGGATTGATCCCTTGATCCTTATTTAATGTCTTTCCTTGTCTCTTGTAACAGTCTTGCAATCCCTATCAAATACCAATGGCAGTTTTCACAGAATTAGAACAAAAAAAAATTTACAATTTATATGGAAACACAAAAGACCCTGAAGAGCCAAAGCAATCTTGAGAAAGAAAAACTGAGATGGAGGAATCAGGCTCCCAGACTTCAGAGTATACTACAAAGCTACAGTAATCAAGACAGTATGGTCCTGGCACAAAAACAGAAATATAGATTAATGGAAAAGGATAGAAAGACAATAGATTATCCCACATACCTATGGTCACCTAATATATAACAAAGGAGGCAAAAATATACAGGGAGAAAAGACAGCCTCTTCAGTAAGTGTTGCTGGGAAAAATGGACAGTTACAAGTAAAACAATGAAATTAGAACACTTCCTAACACCATATACTAAAATAAAATCAAAATGGAATAAAGACCTAAATGTAAGCTTAGGCACTATAAAAATCTTAGAGGAAAACATAGGCAGAACAATCTTTGACATAAATCACAGCAAGATCTTTTTTGACCCACCTCCTAGAGTAATGAAAATAAAAACAAAAATAAACGGTACTTAATTAAACTTAAAATCTTTTTCATAGCAAAGGAAAACATAAACAAGATGAAAAGACAACCCCCAGAATGGGATAAAATATTTGCAAATGAAGCAACTGACAAGGGATTAATCTCTAAAAATATACAAACAGCTCATGCAGATCAATATCCAAAAAACAAATAACCAATGGAATATTACTCAGCCATAAAAAGAAATGAAACTGAGTTATTTTAGTGAGGTGGATGGACCTGGAGTCTGTCATACAGAGTGAAGTAAGTCAGAAAAACAAATACCATATGCGAACACATATATATGGAATCTAAAAAACAAAAAAAAAGGTCATGAAGAACCTAGGGGCAGGACAGGAATAAAGACGCAGATGTAGAGAATGGACTTGAGGACATGGGGGGAGGGCGTAGGATAAGCTGAGATGAAGTGAGAGAGTGGCATGGACTTTATATGCAGAAACTAACACACCATTGTAAAGCAGTTATACTCCAATAAAGATGTTAAAAAAAAAAATGGGTGGAAGACCTAAATAGACATTTCTCCACAGAAGACATACAGATGGCCAACAAACACATGAAAAGATACTCAACATCACTAATTATTAGAGAAAGGCAAATCAAAACTACAATGAGACATCACCTCACACCAGTCAGAATAGCCATCATCAAAAAATCTACAAAGAATAAATGCTGGAGAGGGTGTGGAGAAAAGGAAACCTCTGGCACTGTTGGTGGGAATGTAAATTGATACAGCCACTATGGAGAAAAGTATGGAGATTCCTTAAAAAATTGAAAATAGAATTACCTTATGACCCAGCAATACCTCTACTGGGCATATACCCTGAGAAAACCATAATTCAAAAAACATATGCACCCCAATGTTCATTGCAGCACTATTTACAATAGCCAGGACATGGAAGCGACTAAATGTCCACCAACAGAGGAATGGATAAAGAAGATGTGGTACATATATACAATGGAATATTACTCAGCCATGAAAAGGAATGAAATTGGGTCATTTGTAGAGATGTGGATGGACCTAGAGTCTGTCAAACAGAATGAATTAAGTCAGAAAGAGAAAAACAAATATTGTATATTAACACAGATATGTGGAATCTAGAAAAATGGTACAGATGAACCTATTTGCAGAGCAGGAATAGATACACTGATGTAGAGGACGGACAAGTGGACACGGCGGGGGGTGTGTGTGTGAAGGGGGATGTGGGATGAACTGAGAGATTGGCATTGACATATATACACTATATGTTTAAAACAGATAGCTAGTGGGTACCTGCTGTATAGGGCAGGGAGCTCAGCTCAGTGCTCTGTGGTGACCTAGATGGGTGGGATGGGGTGTTGGTCGGGAGTTCCAAGATGGAGGGGATATATGTATACATATAGCTGATTCATCTTTTTGTACAGCAGAAACTAACAGAACATTGTAAAGCAACTATACCCCAATTAAAAAAAAAATCCCACTGCTAACATAATACATCATGATGAAAGAAGGAATGCTTTTCCCCTATGATCAGGAGAAAATGCTTTCCCCTATGACAAAAATCAAGGATGTCTTTCACTACTTCTATTCAGCTTTATATTAAAGCTAGTAAATAAGTTTATCAGGCATGTAGAAAAAAGATCAATACATAAGAATAATTGTATTTTGATATTACTAGCAATAAATATTCACACATTGAAATGAAAAACTATGCCACTTATAGGATCAAAGTTATTAAATTTATTCTCTATAAAATTCATATAGAAATGCTACGGAATGGTTATCACAAAACGGGGTTTGCCTTTTTGTGGGGCTCGAGCCAAAAGACACAACCAAGTGAGAGATCAAGAGAAGGAAGGAATATTATTACTTGCAGCAAGTAAGGAGAGCACCAGGGATCTTTCCCAAAGCAACATCTCTCTGAACAGCAAAGTTGGGGAAGTTTTAAGCTAAGGGTACATGTATATTCACGAAGGGACTCATATTCAGAGTCTAAGCTTTAGTTGACTGAAGTCAGGAGGGTCAGAAAAGGTCAACATCGTCCTCCCGTAATTTCCAGTTGATCTCGTGGTTGAGCACTTCAGGCTAATCTTTAACATTGAAACAGAACTGGGAGTCTTTACAACTGATATATTATCTTTACTATTGTTACTGTTGTGGCCTGATAACAGTCCTTTGTTCCTACATTCTTTTGTTCCCTTAAGGTTATTAATTGCTGGGACCTGTTCAAGGACAAGCATTGTGGCCAGGCTTAGATCAAAAAATGTCTTAGGCCAAAAATATCTTCTCTTATGTCAAGAAAGCTATGCTTGGTTCTCTTTCTCTGGGGACCCTCTACCCTATCTGCTTACAGAACTACATGTAGCCTCCAAATTTAAAGATGCTTAACAAAGGAAAAAAAAAAGAATGGCTAATACTACCTGATATCGAGGTTTATTATAAAGCTACAATAATCAAGACAGAGTGGTATTGGCCATCAAGCTAAACAAATAAAGCAAAGGAATAGAAGGAGGAGTCCAGAAATAGACTCATACATATGAAAAACATATTTGACAAAAACACAAAGGCAGTTAACTGGAGAAAGGGTCATTGCTTTCAAGAAATAGACTGGGATGATAGGATACCGATATGTCAAAAACAAAACAAAGCAAAGAGCATGAACTCTGATCTTTAGCTTGCATTATATACAATATTAACACAAAATGGATTATAGACCTAAATATAAAACCTAAAACCATAAAACTTCTAAGAAAATAAGTCAGTTTGGCTAGAGGATTTGGACTTTTTTTTTTTTTTTCATTCTGCAGCTCCATGTGTTCTTCTGAAGTATCTGGATGTAGGGAAAACACACTCCTTTTAGCTAGAGAAGGTAATAACAACCTAAAAACACTGGAGACAAACTTGTTCTAAATTATAGTCTTGATTAGGACATTCTATATTTACATTCAAATGTAATCTCTAAGGGGGAGCATTCATTTTGATAGTGCCTAAGATAGGACCTTGCAAAAAGTTGGCAATTAATGAGTACATTTCTTGGATAAGGTGAAAAATTCTATAAACAGTGTCAAAGAAAAATTGTACTGGACAGAGTTAAGCAGGAAAGAAAGACATTATTCAAGGCTATTGCAACAGGGTAGAGAGATTAAACCCAATTCTGGGGAACAAAAGGCCAGAGGATTTTTAAGCCCTGGGGCAAGCTGATGGAAAAGTACTGGAGGACTTCAGAGGAGGTTGGTCAATGTGTTAGGCCATCTGTGTTTGCTAGTTGGAACTTATGGAAGATAGGCTTCTATCCTTTTTTTTTTTGCGGTACGCGGGCCTCTCACTGTTGTGGCTTCTCCCGCTGCGGGGCACAGGCTCCGGACGCGCAGGCTCAGCGGCCATGGCTCACGGGCCCACCCGCTCCGCGGCATGTGGGATCTTCCTGGACCGGGGCACGAACCCGTGTCCCCTGCATCGGCATGTGGACTCTCAACCACTGCGCCTCCAGGGAAGCCCCCTATCTTTCTTGATGATTACATTTCAAAGGAATGGCTCACAGCTCCCTGAGAAAGACATTCTTGAGTTGTAAAATGGGCAAAAGGCTAGGAGAAAATTTATATCTCAAAGGGACAGAGAAATAATTTATGATTGAAAGCTTTCTAAAGTACTTGATCTAAGAAAAGGGAGGTCATAAGTTTATAATCTTAAAAAAAAAAACCTGTTTAAAATTTAGTCAAACTGAGGGGAATTTTAAAGGCCTCAGTCCATCTTGGTCAACAGATTACTGGGAATATTACTCAGAAGTCTAGCCTACTTAACCTTTGCTGTTTTTGACAACTGTAGATTTAACTACTCAAAAGAGGATGAAACGATTAACATAAATCCATCATCGTGATGGAAAGCAATAACTTAGAGGATGGGTATATGGTATCTTTTTATATTAAAATACATGCAATTTTACTTATTTTAAGGACCTGAAATACTGCAGCATAATACAATGTAATAGTTCTACTTGAGGTTCATTATTCTTTTTTCTGACAGCTAAATGGATTCTAATTTTTTGTCCTTTTAATATATCTGACTTTAATTATTCAACACAGTTGGCTTTACTTATGAATATATTCAAAAATTATAAAATATTTTATTTTGTGGATTTTTTAATGTATAAAATTACAAATTATATGTTAATCTCAAAATTTTATGCCACATTTTGCTAAATTATCATGTTGAAATTATATATTCTGAAAAGAGTAACAAAGTTTTGTTCATTCTTCTAACAGCGTAGAAGAATAAAAAGTACATACTTCATGTTACTTTCTTTTTTTAATTAATTTTTATTGGAGTATAGTTGCTTTACAATGTTGAGTTAGTTTCTACTGTACAGCAAAATGAATCAGCTATACATAAACATGTATCCCCTCTTTTTTGGGTTTCCTTCCCATTTAGGTCACCACAGTGCATTAAGTAGAGCTCCCTGTGCTATACATTATGTTCCCATTAGTTGTCTAATAGTACCAATAGTGTATATGTGTTAATCCCAATCTCCCAGTTCCTCCCACCCTCCCTTCCCTTTCCCCCTTGGTATCCGTACATTTGTTCTCTCCATCTGTGTCTCAATTTCTGCTTTGCAAATAAGATCATCTATACCATTTTTCTAGATTCCACATATATGCGTTAATTTACAATATTTGTTTTTCTCTTTCTGACTTACTTCACTCTATATGACACTCTCTAGGTACATCCATGTCTCTAAAAATGACCCAGTTTCATTCCTTTCAATGGCTGAGTAAACTGCATGTTACTTTCAAGAAAAACATTCATTTTTTGAAATATTTGCATTAATTAGGTATTGACTAAAAAAAAAGCACAACCTAAAAGTTGAGAATTATGTTTTATTTGGCAGACATACTGAGAACTTAAGCCGGGGAGATAGGCTCTCAGATAGCCCTGAGGGACTATTCTGAAGAGGTAAGGGAGAAGCAAGAATATATAGAAGTTTTTGCCAAAAAACAAACAAACAGACAAACAAAAAAACCAGGTAGTTAGAACATGAAAAGATTACTATTAATTAAAGAAACATCAGAAGTCTCATGTTCATGAATTTAGCGCTTTTCTATGTATGGGAAGATGCAAGAGAGTCTGAGCTCATTGAAATCCTTCCTTTGATAGGCACCTTAATTATCTAGGTCCAGTATTCTGCTTTCTCCAACCTGAATCCCCTCAGGGTGTGGGGCCTGCTGCAGTGGCCAGTGGCTCAATGGCTGCAACGTCTATTGTTTTTGATATCACAGGCAACATTCTTTGTCCACAGAGGTGAATTTAAGAATTAAGTGATATCATTAATTATAGGATATGCTGATTATGTACAACTTTTGTTGTATTATATACAACTTTGTTGTAACTATGGAGGTTACAGTACTTGTGGTAAAAGTTATTTAGAAGGAAGCAGAAAGACCCAAGGCAGTCAAACCCAGGCGATCACCTGAATAAGTGAGAATTATTCCCAAACCCTGTAAAAGACTGGAGAAAAATTTACTGAAGAGGTTGGTGATGGGATAAACATTTATCATTTCCTGAGCTGAAATTTCAGCAAGAGTTCATAGGATCAGTTTGGAATCCTCCACTAGGAAAAAGAAGCTACTATAATGAATTTAAGGATCAAGGCGTAACACAATTATTACTTCTTTCATATTCACTTTGCCACAAATTGAAGACAGAAACACAGAGCCTGTGAGCAGCGAGATCCAGGGACAGTTTCAGCCTTGCCACTGCCTTTGCTCAGAGCCAGCAGGACTCCTCTCCATCTACCACCATCCACTTCTGGCACAAACTTTCAGTCACGGATGAAAACATGCTGGTGCAGAGGCCAATATTTGCAGAGGCAAATATTTCAAAAAATGAATGTTTTTCTTGAAAGTAACATGCAGTTTACTCAGCCATTGAAAGGAATGAAACTGGGTCATTTTTAGAGACATGGATGTGCCTAGAGAGGCCAAACTCAGAGCAAGCAAGCTGAGTGATATGTTGACATGGCAGCCTGCATGAAGTCTGTAACTGAGCAAGAAGCCAAATTAATCTTCTTTCAGTAGCTTATGAAAATGTTCTGGAGCCCATAGATCATCTTGGAGGGTTGTCTCAAGTACTGAGAAAATGATGGAAGGTTCCAATGGCTTGAGAATACAGAGAGAAAATTGAAAGTGATCTCCGAGATATCTGCAAATGATTTACTGTCTCTTTTGGAAAAAATTCTTCATCCCCAGTGCTTCACAAACCCAGAGCAAAGTCTTCTACTTGAAAATGAAAGGAGACTACTACTGTTACTTGGTTAGTTTACTGCTGGTGATGACAAGAAATGATTATGGATCAGTCACAGCAAGCCTACCAAGAAGCTTTCCAAGTCAGAAACAGAAAATGCAACCAAAAACATCCTATCGTATTGGGTCTGGGCTATAAGTTCTCTGTGTTCTATTGTGCAATTCTAAACTTCCTGGAAAAAGCCTGCTCTCTTGCAAAGAGAGCTCTTTCCCCCTCCAGTTTTATTTAAATCTGCAAAGAGAGCTCTTTTCCCCTTCAGTTTTATTTAAATATAATTCACATATAACACTATATGTGTTAAGGTGTACAGCGTAAAGCTTTAAAAAATGTATATGTGCAAAATGATTACCATAGTAAGTTGAGCTAACATCCATCACCTCACATAATTATAATTTTTTTTCCTTGTGATGAGAACTTTAAGATTTACTGTCTTAGCAACTTTTAAATATACAGTACTGTTAACTATAGTCATCGTGTTGTACATTATACCCCAGAACTTATTTATCTTACAACTGGAAGTTTATACCATTTGACCGTCTTCACCCAATTATGCCCCTGCCCCTGGCAACCACAATTCTGACTCTGTTTCTATGAGTTTATTTTAGATTTCACGTATAAGTGAGGTCATATGATATTTTTCTTTCTCAGTCTGACTTATTTCAGTTAGCATAATGCTCTCAAGGTCCACCATGTTTTTGCAAATGGTAGAATTTCCTTCTTTTTAATGGCTGAATAGTATTCCATTGTATGTGTATACCACATTTTCTTTACATATTCATCTGTCAATAGACTTAGATTGTTGTCAGCTTTTGATGAAGCCATTGCTGAACTTGATATGTTAAGTAAAGAATCACACAAAGACAGCATGCTAACAATGCAGTGACTGAGAGGCAGCTTGGCATTGTGAACATTGGATGCCCAAGTGGACAAGGCTGAAGCAGGAGAAGGAGGGGAAAATTAACCAGCCTCCCAACTTTTGTCTGTCTCATTCTGAAATTTACACATTTGTTATCCATACTGCCCCACAAATAGATTTTTTTAATGACAAGTATATGTTAATTTTATTTGAATTTCTGTTTTTTCCCATAAGGTTTTTATGTTTAATGATAGGGGAATAGAGTCAGTTAACATTTAGAAATTTACCTGCTTTTTCCCTTTTCTTTCTTTCTTTTTCTTTTTTAAAAATTTTACATTCAGACTTGCTTTGTTTTTTCATTTATTCAGCTCTTGTTTTAACAAGATATTTTATCTTGCTGAAATAAATTTTGTTGTTTCTTCATATAGGTTTTGAACTTTTGTTACCTTTTCCTAGCTATTTTATCATTTGGCTATTGCCAATTTTTTAATTGAGATATAATTGACATATGACATTAGTTTCAAGGTGTAAAACATAGTGATTTGATATGTGTATATTTTGTAAAATAATTACCACAGTGTCTAGTTGACATTCATCACCGCATATAATTTTTTTTTCTTGTGATGAGAAGTTTTAAGGTCTACTCTCTCAGTAACTTTCAAATATACAATACAGGCATATCTCGGAGATATTGTGGGTTCAGTTCCAGACCATAGCAGTAAAGTGAACATTACAATAAAGTGAGTCACATAAATTTTTTGGTTTCCCAGGGCATATAAAAGTTATGTTTATAAGATACTGTAGTCTATTAAGTGTGCAATAACATTATGTCTAAAAAAATAATGTACATACCTTAATTAAAACATACTTTATTGCTGAAAATGCTAACCATTATCTGACAATGCAGGATTGCAACAAACCTGCATTTTTGTAAAAAATGTAATATCTGTGAAGTGCAATAAGTTCAAGTGCAATAGAACAAGGTATGCTTATACCATATTATTAACTATAGTTGCCATGCTATATATTATATCCCATGACTTATTTATTTTATAACTGGAAGTTCATACCTTTTGGTGCCCTTCATCCATTTCACCCGTCCCCCACCCCCTGTTTCCCCATTGGAAACCACCAACCTGTTCTCTGTATTTATGCATTCATTTTTGTTTTAGATTCTACATATAAGTGGATTGTATGGTATGTCTTTCTCTGACTTATTTCACTTAGCATAATGCCCTCAGGTTCCATCCAGGTTGTTGCAAATGGCAAGATATCCTTCTTTTTTATAGCTAAATAATATTCCATTGTATATATACATACCATATTTTCTTTGTCCATTCATCCATTGATGGACACTTAGTTTGTTTCCATTTCTTGACTATTGTAAATAATGCTGCAATGAACGTGGGGGAGCAGATAACTTTTCAAGTTAGTGTTTTGTTTCCTTTGGATAAATATCCAGAAGTGGAATTTCTAGATAATATGGTAGTTCTATTTCTAATTTTTTGAGGGAACGCCATACTGTTTTCCCTAATAGCTGCACCAACTTACATTCCCACTAACAGAGCACAGGGATTCCCTTTTCTTTATATCCTCATGAGCACTTGTTATTTCTTACGTTTTTGATAATAACCATTTTGTGTGTGTGTGTGTGTGTGTTGGCTGCTTTATTTAAGGGCTGGTGACTGACAGCTATCCCCAACCCAGCCCCTCCCTCCTCTACAAAAGTGGCCAAACATGAAAACAGGCCGCTCTGCCAGGGGGCTGTGGGGCTGTGGCTTGAATCCCAGGCCACAGGCCTTGGAAGGCAGGGAAGGAGGATGGGCAGTCCGTCCAGTTCAAATAGAGAAGTGCTGGTGAGGTGGGGGAAGATGCTGGAGAGTCCTGAGGCAGCCTCTGCTGGGCTTGCCCTCACCTAGGATGTCAGGATACAGGTCCCTGGAGGAGCCAAGACCCCAAAGCCAGGGGGCCAGGTGCCAGAGGAGGGAGCAAGTCAAAGACTTTTGGAGCCAAGGGAGGCAGTTCAGGACCCTGGAGCCCAGCAACCCTTCAACACTACTCCATGCCCACGAGGACACCACTACAGTCACACCTGCAGCCACACACACACTCACACCCATGCCAATTCCACATACACACAGGTCTGCAAAGGCCCTGGACCCACACCCTGGACCCTGAAATATCTCTGGATTGGTACCCAGCAGGTGAGGCTGCCAAGGGGGTGGGTCCTCTGCATTGCTAGTGATTTGCTGCCTCGCAGGCATCTGTCTATTCACTGTACACGTCCACTGGTTCTGACAGATAAGTGATGGGCATCTGGAATTCTTCTAGGCACATGGTACAAGAGATGACTCCGGTGTTGCGGGCCTGGTCCATTTTCATGTCACAAGACTTCTCGTGGTTACAGAAGGGGCAGGTGAACTGGGCATCTAGGGAGCCTGTCATCTTCTTCTTGGGGTGTGGCTTCTGTTTTGACTTTCTGCGCACCACATCTGCAGGAGGGCAAACCTGCACTTGCTGACCCTTATTGCAACAGCCTTGTTCACCCGGGAGACAGTGACTTCTAGCTCTCAGCAGAAGCCGATAACAACCATTTTGACAGGTGTGAGGTGATACCTCATTTTGGTTTTAATTTGCATTTCCCTAATGATTAGTGATGTCGATCACAATTTCATGTATCTGTTGGCCATCTGTATGTCTTCTTTCGAAAAATGTCTATTCAGATCCCCTGCCCATTTCTTAATCAGATTATTTGTCTTTTTTGCTATTGAGTTGTATGAATTCTTTATACATTTTGGATATTAACCCTTTATTGGATATATGATTGGCAAATATTTTTTTTCCCATTCTATTGTTTGCCTTTTCATTTTGTTGATGGTTTCCTTTGCTATACAGATGCCTTTTAGTTTGATGTAGTACCACTTATTTATTCCTGCCTTTGGTATCAAATCCAAAAAATCATCACCAAGACCTATGTCAAGGAGCTTATAGCCTGTTTTCTTATAGGAGTTTTATGGTTCCAGGTCTTATATTCAAGTCTTTAATCCATTTTGAGTTGATTCTTATGTATGGCCTAAAATAGTGGTCCAGTTTCATTCTTTTGCATGTGGCTGTCCAGTTTTCCAAACACCATTTATTGAAGAGACTGTCCTTTCCCTATTGCCTATTGTTGGTTCCCTTGCCATAAATTAATTGACTGTATATGTGTGGGTTTATTTCTGGGCTTTCTACTCTGTTCCATGGAATTATGTGTCTGTTTTTATGCCAGTACCATACTGTTTCAAGTAATATAGCTTTGTCATGTAGTTTGAAATGGCAGGCACATAATGCCTTTAGCTTTGTTCTTTCTCAAGGTTGCTTTGGCTATTTGGGGTCTTTTGTGGTTCCATAAAAGTTTTCAGATTGTTTGTTCTATTTTTGTGAAAAATGCCATTGGAATTTTGATAAAGATTGCATTAATCTGTAAATTGCTTTTTGTAGTATGGGCATTTTAACAATATTAATTCCTCTAGTCCATGAGCATTGAATAGCTTTCCATTTTTTTGTGTTGTCCTCAATTTCTTTCATCAATGTCTTATAGTTTTTCAAGTATAAGTCTTTTACCTCCTTGGTTAAATTTACTTCTAGGAATTTTATTCTTTTTGATGCTATTGTAAATGGGATTGTTTTCTTAATTTCTCTTTCTGATAACTTGTTATTAGTGTAGAGAAATGCAACTGATCTTGTATATTGATTTTGCATCCTGCAACTTTACTGAATTAATTTTTTAGTTCTCAAGAGTTTTTTGGTGGAGTCTTTTGGGTTTTCTATATCTAATATCATATCATCTGCAAATAGTTACAGTTTTACTTCTTCCTTTCTAATTTGGATGCCTTATACTTCTTTTTCTTGTTTGATCGTTGTGTCTAGGGCTTCCAATACTGTGTTGAAAAAGAATAGTGAGAGTGGGCATCTTTGTCTTGTTCCTAATCTTAGAGGAAAATCTTTGATGTTAGCTGTGGGCTTGTCATATATGGCTTTTATTATGTTGAGGTATGTTCCCTCTATAACCATTTTGTTGAGAGTTATTTTCATCTTGAGGTGGTCAATATAGAGATGTGAAATTTTTATACATAGTACTTTTGCTATGTTGTGGCTTTGCAAGGACTTGATTTAAAACTGCTTCTATGTCTAAGGAAAGAAAACTGCCTGCCTATTGGTTTGTCCTGGTGCGGGATAGGAGATAAAATTGGTTCCTATCAAAGATTTGGTTGTTGTGGGTATTTTAAGATTTGGAGAAATTATAGGACTGTAGTAAAAATAGATCCCCCATGGATATTATTACCAAACATGTTTGTTTTGCCTGATGCACAGCAAGCCAAAAGGCTGAGACACTGAGGTTTGTAGCAAAGAGAGAGTTAATTGGTAAGTCATCCAAGTGAGGAGATGGGAGAGCAAGCCTCAAATCTGCCTCCCCTAAGGCAAGGGGGTTGTTGTATTTGTGTATAAAGAATAAAGAAGCAGGGTGGTCTGAGTCATGGGGAGTGTGGGGAGCTTGGAGAAATGTGATTGGAAAAAAGTGCAATAATCATTGTTCTGCACAGGCGTAACTCAGCTACAGGCGTCTGCACATTCAAAAGGTCACTGAGTGGACACTCCTGCATGTCCAGCTGGAGGGTCAGTGGGCCTATTCAGTCCTAACCAGCTCAGCTGGAACTTGACACAGCTGACTCTCAGCTCAACTTGTGGTAGACACAGGTGACTCCACATTCCTGGAAAATAACTCAGGCAGACATCTTATTGTTTGGGCTATGTGCTGCTTGGAGGACATATAAGTCTTAACATGACCTTAATTGGTAAGGGCAGATGAAATGGATTTAACCCAAGATTTCATTACATTTTGAACCATGTGTATCTGTGGAGTACAAAATCTCGTCATGCATACCTTTGACTACAGCTGCAGAAGTGTTCCTTTAGACAAAGTTGTGATACAATTTTGTCTAGAGAAGGGCAGAAATTATTCATATTCCATTGTTTGTAAAGTTACCTGTTGTTTTCTTTCATTAGTTTGGTAACACTCATTTTATTTGCATTTAAATATTTTAAGCAACCTAAGCACAAATATACAAGTAAAGATGTGTTAAAATGAATTTCTTGATATCCATTATTTCATGGATATCAAGCAGAAAAGTAGAACAAAAGCCCCCAAAAAGCAAAAAATGATTTTTGCTTTTGTGATTTCTTTGAAACTTATCTAACATGAATGTTCTGTAAAAAACAGTGAACAGTGGAATAACTTGAGATGGTGGCTAGATTTATTTAATATTTTATGAAATCTTTATGAAGAATCCAAGTATAATTGTTCAGAACATGTATATTAAGTTGATGTAAGTGGAATAAAAGTTTTATGACTGAAAAAAAACTAGAAACATGAAGTCTCAATTTTTCTTTTACTTTATTCCTCAGTTTAATTTTAATATTAAGGAAGTACATTTTATGTTTTTTGGTGTCAACATTTATCTTAGAAGATGCTTTCATAATTTTTCTCATGCTTTCAGGTTGTTCTTTTGAAACATGACTGATTTTAATATATACTTTCCACCACTCTTTGCATTTGTTGTATTTATCGATTTACAATGCTTTAGAAATTTTAGTTATTTGTTCTAACAAAAATAACTTTAGTATTGCTCATATAGGATCCAAAAATTGTCTTATTCGTTGGTGAGGAAATGAACATGTGAATATCCTAGAATATCTTTAAGAAATAAATACTAGAAGATAAAGTCAGAAGAATTTTTAGATCTTTATAAGATATACAGGTCTTTTCTGCTGAAGCCAGAACATTGGTAGTAACTGCAGCAGCTAGAGGGGGCCAAGAGTCCAGTAAGTCAGTGATCTCATTGGGGTCACAGAGTGTTCTAAATCTGGAGTCAGAGTAGAATATGAAGAATCCTGTCCTAAGCATATGAATTTGTAACCAGAAGTGACTGAGTTGCAAAGACTGACTAATTTTGGGCAATAAAGCTAGCAGCATTATATTTTGCATGATAATGTTCTGAAACTATGTTTTAAATATTTAAGTATAGGCATAAGTTTTTAAATTGCACTTGGCTTTATTGTGCTTCGCAGATACTGCATTTTTGACAAATTGAAAGTTTGTGTCAATTCTGCATTGTCAGACAATGGTTAGCATTTTTTAGCAATAAAGTATTTTAAAATTAAGGTATGTACACTGCTTTTTAGACAAATTACTATTGCACACTTACTAGACTACAGTATAGTGTAAACATAAGTTTTATATGCACTGGGAAACCAAAAAATTCATGTGACTTGCTTTATTCCAATATTAGCTTTATTGTGGTGGTCTGGAACTGAATTTGCAATGTCTCTGAAGTATGCCTGTATTTATTGACTGATTAACAACCTTAGCTTTTTATTTTATGAGATGTTGGGGGAAAATCTCTGAGTTGTATTTGAAGAATTTGATCTACTTTAAGAGAAAATTCATACCTTACAGTACATTTTAGTTGGTAGGTAAGATATAAATAAATATCAGAGAGTTTGAATAAATTAAAGGACAGCTTTTACTACAGATTAATATTTGACCTTATAGTAGAAATAATTTTATAATGAAATACATATATATCTGTGAGAGGTTGAATATACAAATGGAATATGGCCAGGCCATAACTAAAACATAGAACTCTGATCCACATCCTTAGTAGCAACCAGGCAGGGAAGCCAAACCACAACCTCTGTAGCAATCAGCCCCAAAAGGCAAAACTTGATCAATAACTACCAACTTCCCTAATTTTTGCCCTGCTTCTAACTTAAGACCAACGAGAGGAAATGAAACATGCTTCCCTAGCCAATCACATAGGGTGCCCTTCTTCTAAGTTAGCCTGTCTCCAGATTCCTCATGCTGACAGCTTCCATTCAGGGTATACCTGAAGCCTTTTGTTTTTTCCACTTTAAAGCTTTACACTTCCTTTACTGCCTTTAAATCCCTATCAAATGCAAGTGATGGTAATGGACTCTAGCTCTGAATAAAAAGCCTTTGCTTGTTCACATACAGGTGGTCTTCACTTATTTACACAGCTGGAAATGTAGATGTATGGAATATTGAGAATTATAAAATCCAAACTATATCATCTAAGATTTTAAAATAACAATTTCAGGGTATAAATTACTTCGAGTTAAATAATCTCATGATGGTAAAAATTTGCTGACTCTCAGCTAGAAATTGAGAAGCAGTCAATTCTAATTTACACACTAGCTTTCCAACAATTTCTTGATTTTGAAATATGGATTTTCACATCCAAACTTTAAAAGTAACTGAGATCATCTGAAAGTTATTTTAATACATAATTAATAGTGGTCCTTTGATTTATTAACCCAGAATAATACCTGATGATTTAAAGTTTTATCCAGAAAAGAATTTTGACTTTCAGTTAGTTGGTAAGGAATATCCAATATTTAGATAAGAAATTCAATTATCTTTTCATAGAAGCCAAGATGATTAGAGTCAGAGAGCCAGAGGCACTATGCTGTTTCATTTCAACGTATACCTAAACCAATTCTGTTTTTAAGTATATATTTTATTTCAAGAAATTGGATCTGCCTTGAGATCCATAAACTCACACTATTGCATTCATATTTATTGCTTTTAAAGTAATTATTGTGCTAACTAATGCATTAAATTTGTTCTGTTAAATATAAGAAGCCCTTAACTTTATAAAAATCTTCCTGAAGTTTTCTCCTAGACTATTATTTAGTTATGTTCAAACACAAATTATAATAGCCAGAGTAAAGAGCACTCTTACTGAAAAAAAATTTGCTTTATGGAAAGCTCATTTTATTCTTTATTTTTGTCAGATGTTTACATGGATCAATAAAAGCTTTATTGACAACCAAAGACAATCTGTGGTTTTACTTGAAAAATAAATTCGAAATTTTAAAGGGTCTGACTAGTTGAAGCCAAAAACAGTCAATCCTTTGTGAATGATACTAAAAACAGTCAAATTTTCCAAGTTTTGTGTGAATAAATTATAAATTATAAATTAATTGGCTGGTTGAATTCTTTACTTTTTAATTTTTTTTCTTTTTTTGGTCTAATGACTGAAATCAGTGTGAACAGTAATAGAAAAAAATAAAGCCACACAAAGAAATGAATGCTCATCCATGCTCATTTGTCTGTAAAACTGTGAAATAAATGTGTTTTGCATATTGAGCAGTCAGTTTATTTTCCTCATGCCTGCCATTAAGTTATATGGTTTCTTGATCTGTGAGTTAGCACTTGGTTTTCCAGGGTCCTCTACTTTGACTTTAATGTCACTACATCCTTGGGAATAGTAAGCATCACATTTGAAGCTCCAGGGATTTGGTGCCTGTCTGTAGAGCATAAAAAGCATAACTCAATGTTTTTTTTTTAAGGGTTTAGCTTTCAAGCTGTGTTAATTTGTTATTTGGTTGCCACGCTGATTTTTTTTTTCTTTTAGTAATTATATCTTCAGCTCTTTGGTTGGTCTATAATAGGGACATATTGATTATTCTTGTGGATGAGTAATTGAAGTATAATAGTTCCAAATTCTATATTCAGAAATCAGGAAATAGCTAATAACTTGAATCAGTGTCAAACTGTACATTATTGGTTGAATAGAGTTGGATGATAATTCAACTCTGCAAAGGGATAAATGATCACTTGAGAATAACATAAATACTGGATTAATGTCTTATTGATTTCTGAAAAAGAATGGAAATGTGGTCATGTTTTCTGCTTTTAAAGAGGATATTTCTTTTGGGGGGGTTATTTTGATCACATTAACACCTTGATCAAAGTAATCAGAAAGTGACATGATTATGTGGCTATCAACTAGCAAACTGTTGCTCAAAAATAACTGAAACAATATTGTGAGTGTGACTATGGAAATACCAATTAGGACAAGTGGATTTGGTTGGTGATTCATATATAGATTTCATAGAGGAAAACATCCTAGTAAAAATAGTTTTATACCACATAGCAATAGGTTTGATCTCAGATATTTCATTTTATTTGAAAAATTAGTTTAAAATAATTTGTAATAAAACATACTGTAATGTGCCCTCCCAACAAAAAAAAAGATATGTCCTAACCCTAATGCCCAGTACCTGTGATTGTGAATTAATTTGGAGAAAGGGTCTTCACAGATACAATTAAGTTAAGGGTCCCAAGATGAGAGCATCCTGAATAACCCAGGTGGACCCTAAGTCCAATGAAACATATCTTTCTTAGAGACACAGGGGATAAAGCCATGTGAAAATAGAGGCAGAGATTGGAATGATGTGTCCACAAACCAAGAAATGCCAAGGAATCCTGCAGCAACCAGAAGCTAGGAGAAAATCATGGACAGATTCTCCCCCAGAACTTCAAGAGTCAGCCAATCCACCAGCACTGATTTTGGACTTCTGGCCTCTAGAACTGTAAGAGGATATTTTTTGTTTTTTTAAGCCATCAAAATTGCTGTAATTTGTTGCAGCAGCTCTAATAAACCAATACATACACTTATGAAGAGACTAAAATGTCAGAAAATTGAAAAACTAAAATAGGAAAGTAGTTACATCATATTGATTCAACAAGAGCTAAGTAGAGAATTAACTCTGAGTCATCCCAACTTTTTTTTTTTTTTTTTTTTTGCGGTATGTGGGCCTCTCACTGCTGTGGCCTCTTCCGTTGTGGAGCACAGGCTCCGGACGCTCAGGCTCAGAAGCCATGGCTCACGGGCCTAGCCGCTCCGCGTCATATGGGATCTTCCCGGACCGGGGCACGAACCCGTGTCCCCTGCATCGGCAGGCGGATTCTCAACCACTGCGCCACCAGGGAAGCCCCATCCCAACTTTTATCTCATATCTATATTAACAAGCTTAAATAAAATTAATTGAATTTGCAACAACTCAGGATTTCATGTTACATTCCAAAATCATTAAAGATAGAGGAGTAATACAAATGAATACAGTGAAGTCCAAATTTATAAGCAGAAACATTAAAAATGAAAATTAATTTGGAATCCAACTGTTTAAAATATCTAGGGAAAATACTTCCTGAAACATAAATATTTAGGGGGAAAGTCACTTGGGAAACCTTTAAATGCTTAAACAAAACATGAAAGATATTAACCAAATGTGATATTAATTGCTGTGAGATTAAATAGCTAAAAGCAGAACAACGATCTTTATGCACAAAGTCTTTCTAGTTTTCAGTCAATTATTGTTTGTATAATTAGTAAGCAATTTCATCATCTATGCTATAGTTATTTAAAATCAAGTCAAAAAGAATTCCATTATAGTTTGGGGAGATATTTTTATGCCTTAAATTAGGCTGACTCATAAAAAAATGCTCCAAAATTTATCTATTTAGACTTAACCAAATATCTTTTTAAAAGAACAACTAACTGACATAATTTAGGTCATAATCCTCTTAAAAATATTTTAGAAAAGGGTTATGTTGTATTAAAAAAAAACTCTATCCAAATTATATAGAATCTGGATGGTTACTGTCATTGCCAAGTATTATCAAAATAATTGTATTCATATAAATGCCCGAATTTTAAATCCTTCATAAGCTTCACAGAACATAGAGTTCTCACTAAACAAACAAAATATGGCATCAAGCCAAGGGAATGAAGAGAATTGAAATCTCACTTTGGATAAATGTGTAGTTAATTATTGTTGACTGATTAATTCAACCCTTTTATTTCTATTCTAAGCTTTTCTTATTTGATATTAGAATATATAACAAATGGAGTTTCAAATATATTTTGAAAGACACTGTGTCAAAGTAAAGGTTATCTCCTGATGAGATTTTTAATGAATTAAAGTTTAATAGAAGTTTAATATGAAAAAAAGTTACTGTAAATATGTTTGGTAATGCTACAATTTGTTCTGATGTGCTACTGAGTAAAATAAGTTTGTAAGGTGATATGAAAATATGTTTTAATAACTGAAGTTTTCTTTATCACCTTGTATTAAGCATATTCTGTAAAGGTTTTTAAGTTTTATAAATTTTTATTGCAGATGAAAGTAGGTATTTAGAAAGGGTATTGGAGAGATATGTTTTAATGGTTTATCAGTTTTAGATTTGATTCCTTGTCCTACAACCTACAATACTGAATAAGCTAATCAATGTAATCACATACTAAATGAAGCAGATTAGGTACTCAATAAATGCTATTTATTATTATTTTTTTAAAATTTATTTTATTGAAGTATAGTTGATTTACAATGTTGTATTAGTTTCTGCTGTACAGCAAAGTGATTCCGTTTTATGTATATATATATATATATATATATATATATATATTCTCTTCTATATTCTTTTTCATTACGGTTTATTACAGGGTATTGAATATAGTTCCCCATGCTATACAGTAGGACCTTGATGTTTATCCATTCTATATATAATAGCTTGCATCTGCTAATCCCAAACTCCCAATCCATCCCTTCCCCACTCCTCCTCCCCTTTGGCAACTGCAAGTCTGTCCTCTATGTTTGTGAATCTGTTTCTGTTTCGTAGATAAGTTCACTTGTGTCATATTTTAGATTTCACATATAAGTGATATCATATGGTATTTGTCTTTCTCTTTCTGATTTACTTCACTTAGTGTGATAATCTCTAGGTCCATCCATGTTGCTGCAAATGACATTATTTCATTCTTTTTTAATGGCTTAGTAGTATTCCATTGTATATATGTAGCACATCTTCTCTACCCGTTAATCTGTCAAGGGACATTTAGGTTTTTTCCATGTCTTGGCTATTGAGAATAGTGCTGCCATGAGC
Organism: Physeter macrocephalus; assembly: GCF_002837175.3. NCBI lineage: Eukaryota > Metazoa > Chordata > Mammalia > Artiodactyla > Physeteridae > Physeter > Physeter macrocephalus. Next base: position 126,957,373 of record NC_041224.1, on the reverse strand, counting down.
ATAAGGGTGCATGTATCTTTTTGGATTATAGTTTTGTATGATTATATGCCCAGGAGTTGGATTGCAGGATCATATGGAACTCTATTTTTAATTTTTGTGAAGAACCTCCATACTGTTCTCCATAGTGGCTGCACCAATTTACATTCCCACCAACAGTGTAGGAGGGTTCCCTTTTCTCCACATCCTCTCCAGCATTTATTATTTATAGACTTTTTAATGATGGTCATTCTGACTGGTGTGAGGTGATACCACATTGTAGTAGTTTTGATTTGAACAAATGCTATTTCATTTTTTATTTATTCATCTTTCCTAGATGTCCTAAGTTATTTGGAATTGTACCCATTCTCTCCTTTTAATATCTGAAAAAAAATTGAAGATATTAGTGGATTTTAATAAACCTATTGATTATTAAAAATATATATCATATCTTTTTAACCTTATTTATTAAGTAGAAAATTGGCATGGATTAGAGTTCATGTGTGCTCTTAAGTAGTAGGATAAATAGCTGGGTATTTCTGATATTTTCCTGACTGATGTCAACATCAGGGTGGAGACATTTATAAATATCTTTGCCTTAACATTCCTGACCTCTTCAACTCCATTAACCTTCACCTTCATGCAGTTTGAACAACCCAGTCCCAGGAACACACATTGAATTTTGTTATCTTTTAGAATTGCTATTTTTCAAAATTTTTAGAAACAGTGTTTTTTTGCCTACCACTTTCACTACTATTCCCCCACTTAATGGAATCTTTGACCTCATGGAGACTCTTAAGTCCTTAATCACCTGACTACTTATTTATAATTATTTTTACTAATTTGGGGCCTTTCCTGCCTTCACTTTCATCTCATATTAAAGCAGATCATATGCTCAATATGAGCCAATGCTGTTTTTATTACAATCAATAAAAGAACAGTTAAGTCTTTTTAAGGCAAAAACATTAATAACTACAGGAAAGGCAAGGTTTAGCTGGTGCTCATGGAGCACTGGAAATGGATGGTTTATTCGATAAATGGTTCTAAAACAATTGGCTAACCAGGTGGGAAAACAAACTAAAATATTAATTTAATTTATATTTTATTTTTTACATGGAAAAACAAATTTATAACTAAAAGGAATTACAGAAACATTTACAAAAATAAAATCATGGTAGAGAAGAATTTCTTAAAGGACAAAAAGGGAAATATTTAATATATTTCACAACCTTAAATTTTTTTATTTATATATATCTGTACCACAAGAAATATTATAAACTCAGGTCAAAGCAAGCTATAGATTAAACATTTGTAATGCATACAAGTGATAAAAAGTTGAAACCCAGAGTATGAAAATAATTTCTACAAATCAATAGGAGAAAATGAAAAGAATGGAAAATGGGCTAAAGAACATTGTATCAGTCAGGGTTCAATAGGAGTCATATGGTACATTCAAAAGGGGCTTTGACGATAGTTCAATATGAGGACTGCTTACAAAGGTAAGGGCATGATTTTGTAAACCAACTAGGAATAGACTAAATCTGTAGGGCCAGCAGAAGAAGAAAGAAAAATGAAGGGGGGAAGAGAGAAGTTATCAGAACACAAAAAGAATAAGAGGGTCACCTGACAGGAGCTGTAGCCCTTGGCAAAGGAACACAACCAACCCATGGCAATCTGCAGGGGGAATGCCAATGGGACAAATATCCAATATCACTCCCTTCCTAATCTGAGATTTTTGCTAATGGCTCCAATGGGCAAAGCCAACTGGAAGCCAGAGGGCATGGAAGCCAGCACCTAACTTGCACAATTAAATCTCCAATTAAGGATGTCAAATCTAAGTTTCCAACAGCCTAAATTTTTGCCCAGATGGGTGATAAGAGGGATTCTGTTACAAATAGGTTTTAAATCAAAGGGACTGATTTGGGCATATGTCATTAATAGGGTGTCAGGTTGTTTGCCAATTAAAATATCCATGGCTGAGGATATTACAGAGTTCCAGCATTTGCCTATAGGCAGGCCCTACAATTGGACCAGTTACTATGGGCCCTTTGCTTCAGTAGTTAGTTTGTTTGGTGATGGGCAAGCCAGCAAGATCTCTGAGTGTTAGAGATTATATTAACCAAACTGAATGAAATGGAGAGAGAGAGAGGAGAGAACTTACCATAAACTAGTTAGGTTGAGAAATGAAAGGCTATAGAGTGGTGAAAAAGAAAGACTTTTTTCTCATTGACATAGGACACATTTAAGATGTAATAGAGAATGTGTATCCCATATGTAAGCCTTATGAATTTGGTTCATGAAACAGATATTGGCTATTCTGAAAAGCCTTACATTATATTCTATGTTTATAAGCCACATCCAGTCTTGCTGCAAATAATGGTGTCAACCATAGACAAATTAGTAAAACTGTTGGATGCACTGCTGATACCATGTTGCCATATTATCACCATCATATGTGATCTAAGTTTTTTCCTACTCATCTACCATGGGATCTATCATATGCATTACACACAGTGTTTTGATGCCTGAGAATCTTTCTGAACTTATGGGACTTTGAATGACCTGGACCACTATCAACCCCTGTGATGAAGACTGAGTCTTGTGTGGAAGCACCCAGTTTCAGTAGGGAACAATAATAAAATAGTACCTCATTGGCCAGGTAGTAGTAACTGCCATTGTTTAAAGAAAGCTGCATTATAGTGGAGGTAACCGTAGGGCTTCTTAGTTACCTGATTTATATGCATGCCTGTGAACAGTGCACTTAAAACACTTGGAAGACACTTTAGCATCTTAGTGCAAAATCCTTCCATACATTTTTTTTTTTTTTTGCGGAACTTGGGCCTCTCACTGTTGTGGCCTCTCCCGTTGTGGAGCACAGGCTCCGGACGCGCAGGCTCAGCGGCCATGGCTCACGGGCCCAGCCGCTCCGCGGCATGTGGGATCTTCCCGGACCGGGGCACGAACCCGCGTCCCCCGCATCGGCAGGCGGACTCTCAACCACTGCGCCACCAGGGAAGCCCCCCATAAAATATTTTTAAAATTAAATCTTAACATGATACTCTATAGAGATTGTTCCTGTGGCTGATTAATTATATACTCTTTGGGGGACAGAGGAGCAATTTCTTTGAATAGTGGTAAGCAAGTAAAAATATTAGTTGTGCCTTAGACTTTAATTTCTTAGAGTACTATCAGTTTGTGTGACACAGAGGGAAACAAAGCTAGAGGTTTGCTTTAAAACAAACAACAAAAACAAATCTTATTCCTCCATGTAATAGGCATAATATGAGCCAGAATTAGCATAAAACTTGCCAACTGCCCTAAGAAGAGAACTTCTCCAGACTATAGTAAAATCAGATTAGAGTAAGTCATTCCATCTGCAGGACTTGCTAAAGATATCAGTGGAGATTTCATCTGTTTTGAGAGAGAAAGGGTAGGCTTCTTTCACAGGGTTTCTTATGAGAACCTAGGAGTGTTCTTCAGCCTCTGTTTAAAGTTGGAGGTACAATAAAAGAAGAAAAGTTAATAATTATGCTACTTAGTGATATGCTAGTTAGTGTTGACACTAGTTAGTGATGATACTAGGGGGCAATAGTATCCGTTAGTAACCCCAATCTCCTCCATGCTATTACAGATATAGAGTGTTTCAATTATTGAACTTGTTACAGAATCTTAAGATTGGAAAGGGCCTTAAATGATCATCTAATCACACCAACAAGTTGGTGTTTGAATAATTTCTATAAAATTCCTGATGGGCACAGCCCAACCTTTGCTAGAATACCTACTATGAAAGGGCATTTATCTATTATCTTCCAAAATTGCCCACTCTTATCTATGAATAGGTTTGATTTTAGATGCTCTCTTTTGTGCTTATGTCTCCTTATGATTTCTATTTATTGTTCTTGGTTTGATCTATATGGACCATAATAAAAAATGTCAACTCTATCTTCCACAGGAAAGCCTGTCTATATTTAAGGTATCATGATTTTTGAGACTTTTTTTCATCTTGGGCTGAATCTTCTGTACCACATAAGAAGTGACGCCTATGGGTAGAGCTTGCCTTTAAAAAGTTGTTTATCTGGTAGTATTTGTCTTTAATAACACCTTTCTAGAGCATTTACTCTGGTACATCTTCTTCATCCCAATAAGTGCCATGTTCTACTTAAGGTACAGCCTTATTGCCACTTCTCATCAACATCTCCATCCATCCCAGCGTTCACTGAGCAGTGAGATGGTAACATCCTTTTGATACTAGCTCTCCTATCATCAATTATTATTATATATTTTTTAGCTGTGCTTGTGTTTCTATTTTATATTGAAAGGTCTTAAGAGTGGGGAAAAGCTGTATTTTTATCTGTATCATCCTCAATAATCATCTTCATCATTGCAATAGCTAACATTTATTACCTGCTTACTGTGTGACAGACCATTTTCTAAGCCTTTACCTTTCAAAATAACCTCATGAAGTAGGTACTAGTGTTACCCACATTTTGCATATAAGAAAACTGAGGAATAAGAAGGTCAAGCAATTTTCTCAAGATTACATGCATCATAAGTGTTGGAACCATTATTCGAACCTGTGTGGTCTGGCTTCAGTGTTCAGTATCATAACCACTCTGTTACACTGTCTTCTACAATCTAAAACCTTCATTGGCTCTCAACAGACTTTCCTTGGATGAGTTCATCTGTGCCCCTGTGTTTAACTATCACTTAGATACCGGATCTATTATCTTTTGTGCTTCAGATCTTTATTTTGAACTGTAAAGTGTGCAACTCTATATGGAAGCACTATGTCCAACTTGATCTATCCTAAAATGTGTTCATCATTTTCCATTCAAAACCCTGCCTTCTCTTGTGTCCCCTCCTTTCATTAAATGGAATCATCATATATCAGTTTGCCCAAGCTAGAGATCTAGGCTTCCTCATAGATTCCTCCTATTCTCATGCTCTACCACTTCCAATTAATCTCAGAGTCCTATAAATTCTAGTTCTTCAATATCTGTCTAATCAACCCTCTCTCAATTTTTACTGTGATTACTTTTGTTCACAATTTTTCACTTGGAGTATTGTAGCTTTAGCCTCAGAAAAGTCCTCTACTCAAATGTTGCTCCCTTCTAGTGGATTTACCACAGCACAGCCAGGGAATTTCATAACATAAAAGTGATACTGTCATGTATCTGTTTAAGATGCTTAAATGCCTCCACCTCCCCCTTTCAGGATAGATTCTAGCAAGTCAAAGAAACCCTTCATAATCTGGCTTTGTTCACCTTTCCAGTCTTACACGTTGTCATATATTCTTAAGCAACCTGCTATACACTGTTTTCTCTGCCTAGGATGACCTGACCCTCATGGCCTGTCCTTGACCAGTCTTGTCTATTTTTTGAAGATTAGTTCAAAAGTCACCCTCCCTTGGAATTTTTCCCTACAGCCATCTCCACTCCAATATCTGATTAATTTCCCTCAGTCGCTCTGTTATGTACATCTATGCTTTTTCTATGTGATTTCAGCAGCATAGTAATGGTTGATTTTTACATTTTCATTCTGTTTACCTCATAGCCTGTGAGTTCCTTGAGGGCAAGTATTACATTTGCTGTTGTTGTGGTCCTAGTATTTAGTGCCTGGGAAATAGCAGACCTACAATAAAACTTAGCTGAATGAAGGTCAATAATGCCTCCCAGTCTATTAACAGAAATGAGAGGGCCTACGTCCAGGACGGGAAAAGGTTCATCCATGTGATAGTTCTCACTGTTTGAGGGGCTGCCTGGAGCATAGTGCTGACATGGATTCTAAGGCAATGTTTAGGCTCAGTGGAAGTGTATTGGAATTTATTACTGGTATTTATTATGGGGGATAGGGAGAAGTGGCATTTGCCTATCTTGATAACACTCTAACAATATTTTTCATTAGGATTTGCCTTCAGATAGGAAATCCTCAAAGCCTATGAAGACATTAATACTCCCTGGAGTTAACTTTTAAAAATAATGACATCTTTGGGACTTGTTCCAAGGGCTGGAAACTTGCCTTTGTCCTTCAAATTATACCAATTCTTCCAAAACTAGGAAGCAGCATAGTACGGTAGTGAAGTCCCAGGGTTGTGGTGTCAGGCAGTATTAGCTTGAAGCTCTATTTTACTACTTATTACTTGCTTGCCCTTGAGCAAGCATCTTAAACCTTTCTGGCCTCAGTTTCCTCATCTAGAAAATGAGAGTAATAGTGCTAATATCTACTGTTATTATAATTCTACCAGACTCTACCAGAATAGTTCTAAACAAGTATGTCTTATATAGAGACTTAAACCAAATACAGAGCATTGCAGTTTAAATCTAATTACATGTACCATTGGTAAGTATACTCAGGTTATATAGTGTAGGACTTCACCAGTGCCTTTATGTAATGCAGAGTGTAATTGATTCACGGTAGAGCTAAGTAATTCTAAGCAAGTCAGTTTATGCTCTGAAATAGGCAAATAATGGTAAGTATCACTATTGAGTTCCTTCTGAGTGCTGGGCATTATTTAGGTCTTTATACACCTGCCAAAATATGTGTAAAAGTCTTAGAAGAGTGTTTGCCACATTAATAAATGTGCTACTAATAGGATCATTTATAATCTTCACAAAAACTAAACAGAGAAGGTGAATTTATTTGATGCTGAGATATATGTTAAACTATTCACTATAGTTAGCAAAGGTAGAGTCAATCCTTGTATTTACTGAGCAATTCATATGTGACAGATACTGATTCTAACTTTAATAATCTCTAGATAATATCTTACCCCAGGTAACCGTTATGGGACCGTGTGATAGTTCCAAACATTGGTGAATGACCACAGTAATAGTGCTTGGGTTAAGTTGAATATAATGACATGTTACTAAGAAGAGTTAATAATGCAAATGCTTTTCCAAGGAGGAACCTGGGGATACAAGCTTATTGTGGAAATCTCATCCTGTGGCCACTATCCTAATACTGGGTTATATAATATTATACTGTTACTAATTTCTCACAAAGATCAGGATTTTAAGGGAGTGTGAAATTATTAGAGGGAATGTATTTTTACCAAATTAGATAAGATGATAATTTCTTGATTTTACCTGGAGAGGGGAAAAAGACAGCTTTAGGAAATCTGAACCTATCCTTTAAAGCCAAATTTCTACATAACTGAAAGTTACCCTTGAAAGGGTTCGGCCTTAAGAAAAGCTGAACATTTGATCATGCAGGCACCAAGCCCGTGATGCCTCACAACGCAAGTGTTTAAACCAGGCTTCTCAAAACAATAATGAAGTGTGTTTAACAGCTCTTTTATTTCATTTTGGAGTTGTTAAAAGAATATTAAAGTCAAATCATGGAAATGAGATTCATCTGTACAAGTACATTTAAGTCGGGATTACATAGAGATGAGTTTTCTAAAAGTATCTCCACTTCTAAGCGTTTGAAGGTGGTTCTTAGTCACTTACCCCAAGTTAAACTTCATTGCATTGGGATCAGGCTTTTATCCTTTATTTTCAATAACAAAAATCACACCCAGCAGTGTGACAGCTAAGGCAGCCCTGGAAATTAAGCATTTTGCTGAGGAGAAGGAAAACCTTGTAAGTAGCTTGGTTAAGGTTTTTTTTAAGCTTATTTTTTTTGTAGCTTTTGGTGGTTTTAGGACTACTGGGCCGTGCAGCTGAATGTGCTGCAGTGGCTAATTTAAAGTTCTAAGGGAGTTTAAAGCAGCATGTGTTTTTCATCACAGATAGGTTAAAAGGTTTTTAAAGTATTCTACTTATTCATAGGCAGCTGGAATCCAGTAGGATTGCATATCTGCTACGACTTCAGCAAATATCATTCCCAATTTGGCCCTTAAAGGACAGCACTAGAAATTCTTTACACTTTTCCTACCTAGAAATAGACGGCAAATTTTGTGGCAACTTTAGCTGTGAACTCTTCATTTCAAGGCTCTACATCTTCATTTTAATATGTATTGCTGTTCTTTATTTGTGTGCCCAAGAAATACTAAATTCATGTTGGCTGTGAATGATATGGATCATTGTAGCTCCCTTTAAACTGGGACTACATATAGCATGTTAGAACTCGTGACCACAAATTACATCAGTGTAGTTTTCACTACTTTCAGTTCTCCATATAGGCCATAGTAGATTGATTTCTCCAAAAAAAAATAAAAAATGTACTTTTGGTGGTCTCGCTGCCATATATGAATATGCATCCTATAAATGTATTGTCTAGGGCTTCCCTAGTGGCGCAGTGGTTGAGAGTCCGCCTGCCAATGCAGGGGACACGGGTTCGTGCCTCAGTCCGGGAAGATTCCGCATGCTGCGGAGCGGCTGCGCCCGTGAGCCATGGCCGCTGAGCCTCCGTGTCCGGAGCCTGTGCTCTGCAACGGGAGAGGCCACAACAGTGAGAGGCCCGCGTAACGCAAAAAAAAAAAAAAAAAAAAAAAAAATATATATATATATATATATATATAGTCTAGGCAGTGCACTGTATTGATATCAATACTGCCTCTTTATTCAAAATGAGAATGATTTAACAAATGTAGACATGTGTAAGAGGGAAAAAAAGATGTCACAACAGAGGGGTCCTTCATATAGCAGAGACGTTGCTGTCCCCTGATGTCTTATATAAATCCTGCAGCCTCAGACCTACTGTAGATATATAATGACATGTTATCAAAACCACACCATTGAGTTAAAATGGTCGATGTCAAACTAATTCTGGCTCACCAGGTATTTCTTCCCATTTATAATACCCTTTTTAAAATAAAAAAGAGTCCAACAATTCAGATGTGTGTATAATAGGGATGATATACAATTGTACTTCAAGCTGACTGCAAGCAACCTGTCAAAAAACAAAGCTAAATTCTGAGTGATAAAATCCATCACATGACTGATATCTTGCATTAAGTGTAAGTTGAAGAAAGCAATTTTGTTTATGGGGAAAGTCTTGGCTTGGCACGTTTTTCATGTCACATAAAGATGGAACTCTTACCTTATGGTTGTAGATTACAGTTATATTTCAGCTTCTGTAATTGTAAAAGGACACACATCTCTTTTAAAATAAGAACCATTTTCTTCTGATAAAAATGAGCTCATTTTAATATAGTTCTTTCTTGCAATACATATCATGTTCTCCTTTGCTTTCATTCCCATGTTAACTCTTTCATGATATTGATTTTACTGTGGTTTAGTAAACGAATGCATCGTCTAAGAATTTTCAGGGTTTCCAATTGCAGTGTGTTTGTGGGCACTTCATGGCAGAAACAATGAGTTACAGATAAAGAATTTACCTAATATTTAAGAATACTGCGAATTGAAGAAAACTGGGTCAATGTGTTCTCATTTTTCTGTGTAGAAGAGAAATGAGTGGTAATATTAAAAATCTTGAATAATTTTGGAAATTTATCAATTTCTGATTTCTTTGTATTAAATACTTTAAAATAAAGCTTTCTAAAATGCACAGTATTTTATAGTTTACAAAATGCTGACACATATATCATTAATCTTCATCTGTCCTTTGAAATAAGAATTAATTTTGTTATGATTTTTATCTTCTTGTTTTATAAACCAGAAAACTAAGGCTCTATGAGGTTAAATAATCTGCCCAAAGCTGACCCTCTAGAATTTAGCAGACTCTAGTATTTTGATGTAGTAGAATTCTAAATGATTTAAGCTCACTTGACTTCTGACTAAAATATGGGTAGACCAACTCTAGCATTGGTGTTAACCTACTTTGGCTAAATTAGAGCTAATCAAAAAAGTTTTAAATCAAAAGTTTTGTTTTTGTCTTTTTGTTTTTAGAGGAGTGCATATAGATTTGTATAAGAGTATGGGAATTGCTATAGAAAGGGATGAGGAAGAGAATTCTTACCTCTGAAGTAGTAAATGTTTTCAATATATAGGTAATTAATGCTTAATAAATATTGAGGAAAATAGAAGTATCAATACTACATCACACCTGTGTAAAATTTGTGAAAGCTGAGCTGTGTATTCTCTCTTTGGACTATCTTTGTATATCATGCAAGAGTTACTTTGTTAGGAGAAGGAGATTAGCTAAATCTGGATTCACACCAGTATTATTCAGGTCTGCATTTCCCTTTCTGATAGTATCACAGCTGCATGTTCTTTTCTGCCTTTCTGATTCCCTGTGGGGTAGGCTGGTTCTAAGATAGTTCCCAATGATTAAATCCAGACTTCTGGTATTCACATTCTTGTGTAATGCCCTCCACTTCTGTGTGGGCTGCTCCTAGGGACTTACTTCTAATAAATCGAATATGACAAAGTGACAGACGTCATTTCTGAGATAAGACTATAAACGAATGACTTCTGTCTCTCCCTTTCTCTTGGTACTACTCCCTGTTTGGCTGACTTCGATGAAGCCAGCTGCCATGTGAGCTGCCCAATGGAGAGAGCCATGTGGCAAAGGACTGAGATCCTCAGTCTACTAACCCACAGAGAACTAGATCCTACTCACAACCACCAAGTAAGCCTGGAAGCAGATTCCACACCAGTCGAACTTTGAGATTACTGCTGCTTTGGTGGACACTTGGATTGCAGCCTAGTGAGAGACCCTAAATTGGAGGACCCAGCTAATCTGGGTCCAGATTCTTGATCCACAGAATATATGTGTATTGTTTTAAGCAGCTACACTTTGTTGTAATTTATTACCCTCCTAGATATTCTATGTCACATCATCTTATATTATTTCCATGAAAACTCATCATTATTTGAAATTATCTTTATTTATTTATTTGTTATTTATTCTCTCTCTTCCTCCAGTTAAACTATAAATCTTACAAGACTTGGGACTTTGTCTATCTTGTTCATCTTTAGTTCCCCACAGTGTCTAGAAGAGCACCTGGCACATAGTTACTGGTACTCTGTAATTATAAGTTGAATGAATGAATGAACAAATTTTACTTAGAGTTTTATTTCTAGGCCCTCATTTTTGTCTCCCTCTAAAATAGTGAAATAGCTTAAGACAAGAACATTTGATTTTTCTTTTTATCTCTACCTACAGAAGGATTATTTCTCAAATATTTTTAACCCACTGCTAATCTTCTTTCTAACAGCTGTCTCACTATTAACTTCTCCATGTCCAAAGGTCTTCAAGAACAATATTCTCATCAATTTTACTTTGCATAAAATTAGGTAAAAACAAAAAAATTGATTCTTTGACATACAGTACATTTTCAAATTTGCTTTTCTTTGGATTCTGAGCTTGTGTTCACTACAATTTTGATGGAACAATATATTATCTGCAGTATTAAAATTGTTTCATTTTCCATGTTGTTTCCATGTGAAAGGTGTTGGCTTCCTGAGTAAAATTCATAAGAGTGAAAATAAAGAAATACCATCTCTCTCTCTCTGTCTCTCTCTCTGTCTCCTTTTAGCTCTTTCGCTCTTCTTGTTTGTTTTTCCTAGAATATTGTTGGTTTCATAAAATAAATTTCTGGCTTTTGGACCAAATTTGGTCCTTGGCTTCATTTCATCCAGTTCTCAAAGGAATTTTGCTGTTGTCACTGATGTAGAAACTTGTAAAATAAAGGACTTCCTTATTCTTTCATTTATTGTAAAGCCTCTTAGGATTTAAAATTACAATAGTAAAATAGTTATAAACAGTAGGTTCAAGGTTCAGAAAGTGTTGGTGGTTGTGTTCTAAAGTTGGACCAAAAATAAATATCATATGTATTGTTATCTATCTTTTGCCCATGGTTCCAGGAGCATGATAAGGGGTACATAACTAATCCCATGCTCCTCCCTGTTTAATGTTGATTTCTACTGATGATGATATTAGCCTAAAAAACCAAAGTATTCAGCTGTCAGTGAGGTAAAAGCAATTAAAGTTTACAGTCATCAGTTGCCTAATATTATATTTAACTACTTTGAAATTTAACATAATTAAAAATTCCAGTCAATAAATGTAACACATGTAGTCCTGTGTTAGGTCAATGTGTGTTTGGCCAGTTAAGGGAGAGTGTAAGAGGGGAAGCAAGTTGGGAGAAGAAGACTGATAGAAAGACATAGTCCTAAAAGTCTTTTTAATCATTTTCAATAGACTAATGTCCTAATAGTCTTCTAGTGAGTTAGGCGTTGAAGAATTCACTTTACAGAGGAAAAAGACAAAGTATGGGAGAAAGTTATAAAACTTATAGGGTATCTATGATATTCTGGATACTAGATTAGGCACATCATGTACTTTATCTTATTAAACACTTACAAGAGTCTTAGAAGGTACTTTCACCATCCCTAAGTGAATCCAACTCTCTGTCTTCCAGCACAGTCGGAGCCGAAGTAAATGACACATGATCTTTCTATAACTTCAACCTCAACCAGGCCCTTAGCCAACTCTGAGTTATTTTACTTTCCTACTTACCCAAATAAGATTTCACACATTCTGTACTTTCTTTAAATCTCTCACTCTGCCCTTTCCACAGCACTCTCAGTTAGTGATTTTGTATCTTCAGAGAGGAAATAGAAGCCATCAGACATTGCCTACTTCATTTTCCTATCCCTCTCCCCTCCTACTAATTTACTGTCACCTATTCTCTCCTCCTTCTACCCTGTTAACATGGGGGAATTATGTTTCTTTCCATGATGTGGATTAGATACTCTCTTGCCTTTTTAGAAACTAAGTTATTAAGTACTCCCTTTGTCTCCTTTATCTTTAATATATTCCTCTTGTCTGAACCCTTCTTATTAGCAATTAAATATTCTACATGTGAATATATTTTCAGTTTTAAATGTAATATTTAAATGTGTTATACAAATTTTTATACATTGTATTATATGTTAATTTTATTAATTATGAGTCTATAGAAAAATTAATAACTATTTTCCTCTCTACTGAGGAAAATAATCATTCCCCTCCTCATATGAGCATACTATTATTTTTTTAATCTAAAACCACCTTCTCTTTGCCCATTTCTGCATCCAACTGTTACTCTATTTCTGTCCTCCTTTCAGAGTAAAGCATATGGAAAGAGTATTGTATACACCTGTTTCTAAATTTTTTTCTCTTCTTTTCTCTTATCAAGTTTCTTGTATCAAGATCACCAATAGACGTTATTAAATCCAGTAGTCACTTCTCAGTTGTGATATTTCTTAAAATTTTAGCAACATTTGCCATGGTTGATAATTCTTTTCCTTGAGCCACTTTCATCTTTTGGCTTCCAAGATGCTGTCCGGTTTTCCCACCAATTCTCTGGCTTTTCCTTCTCATTGCTCTTTGCTGAGTCCTTCTCATCTTCTTGACTACTAACATGGGATTGCTCAAGGCTTACTACTTGCACTTCTGCTCTTCTCTATTTAATTTCGCTTCTTTGGAATTCTCATCAAGATTCAGAACTTTAAATATAAGCTGCCAACTCCCAAATGAATACCTTCAGCACAGATCGCTTCCCTGACTTCCAGCATCACATAGCCACCTGACTACTTGTCCCCTCAACTTAAATATGTAACATGCATCATAAACTGAACATGTCTCAAACTGAGCTCTCACAGCGTTCTCTAATGCAGTAAATGGCAAATTCACTGTTCTAATTTCTCAGGACAAAAATCTTAGAATCATCTTTAATGTCTCTTTTTCTCCTCACACTTGGTATCTTAGGCTCTACCTTTAAAGTATATCTAGGACACAAATTCTTATGCCTCCAGTGTCATTCTACCCTGATCAAAATCATAATTATCTCTCACCTAAAGTCTCTTAATTTGTCTCCCAACATCTACCTTCAATCTATGAAGCCAGAGTAAATGTGGTGAAACCCAAGGTGGATCATGCTCAAAATCTTCCAAAAGTTTCCCATTCTAATCTGAGTAAAAGTCCAAGTCCTCATAGTAATCCACAGGACCCTACATTATTTGTTCTAATTTCAAATTACCTCTATTTCATCATCTCTAACTTCTACTTCAACCATAATAGCTCTTTAGCTCTTCAGATCATCGTTAAACATGTCAGCATATTTGAAACTGAGACTTTTCCACCTGGTATTGCTTCGGCCTGCAATGGTCTTTCCCCAGATCTGTTTACCTTACTACTTTGATCTTTTCATTGCAGAAGATATGCTTTATTTATTTTGTTTTTGTCTGTCTCCCCCAATAAAATATAAGCCCCATGTATTGGCTAGAGTAACACTAGCTGTTGCAACAAATAAAGCCCCCAATTTCAGTAGGCTAACATAATACAGTTTATTTGGGGCTTATATAGGTGTTCAAATATTTTTAAAGTGAGTAATTTGAGAGGGTGCATTGCCCCACTTAGTCATTCAGTGACCCAGGCTTGCAAAAACCCTGTCATTTCTAATGTCATCATCTAAGGCCATTCTCAGGTCACTCCTATTTCTTAAAGGCCATAGCACAGAAATGACCAATTTTATTTGCATTCCAACTTCAATGAAGATACCCAGTAAGATAGCCATATCTGGAGGAAAGCATGCGGGGAATGTAGCCCTTGATTGGGCAGCTATGCTCCTATGGCAACAAAGAGCCTGAATATTTGGTAAATGCCTAGCTGTCTATGCCACATTCCATAAGAGCAGTGAATTTTGATTATTTTATTTACTGCTATATGCCCAACACCGAGAAGAGTTAAATGAATAACTGAAATATAAGCAAATAAATAAAACAAATAAACAATCCATTTATGGATCTATAACCCCTGTCCTTTCCCTTCTCAGGCTTATCAAAATGGCAGTCCAGACCTCCTCGTTCACTCTAACTTTCTAGTCACTCATCCTACTCCAATCTGAGTCCCAGCAAACCTGAACTTCCTCCTTGTAAATAAATTCACTAGAAAATGTGGCAGGATGATATTTTTGAGATATATATATATATATATATATGTTTTTACATAGCAGAAAAGCATACTTGGAAATATGTCTTTTGCATTTTAATCTAAACTATAGAGTAGACACAGTATGACATGGAAATGGTTTCATTTCACTCTGGAAGGAGGTGACAAATTGTCCCTTTGTTGCAGTGGGAGTGTAGTCTGGGGTGGGGGGCATCTCATCTTGGGTTTTCCAAGAACTGAGGCTGTGATAAAGATTTAGCATGTAACTTGTTTATATGGAGAGGTAATCTTCAGGAACAGAAAGAGGAATTGGTGTGAGTGCCATAGAGAAGCTGACAAAGCCAATGTAAGTGTATTATTGAAGTTCCTATTGTGAGCAATAGAGATTTTATTTTGCTGGAACCTCCTGAGAAATCCAGAGACTGCCTTCTAAGACTATCTTTCCAAGGATGGGAGACAGAAGTATTTTATTCATTAGCTCCCATCCCAAACTGGTTAAGATTTACTCCTGAGAGTGTTAACTTTCTTGTTCTTCTGAGCTATGTATGACATTCAGGCTATCAACACTAGAAAACGTCCTGGGGGAGAAAGCGTAAAATGTGGCAGTGTGTCTTAGTAGTGGGATGCCAGAGGCATGAAGGGACTTAAAGCCATTATGGAACTTTCTACTCCTGTTATGACTGAAGTGAGGTGAGGCCTTAGGGATATGCACTGGACACCAGAGCATCTCATATATAGAGATTCTGAGGTGATATGACAGACATTTAAAATTAGTAAAGGACCTTACTAATTTTTGACCTTCCCAGAGTTTTGAACTAGAAGAAACTGGAGTTTGAAGTTGGATGGTCATATTATACAAATATTGTGCAAGTTAGGCATGGAAGGGACTGTGTATATCAGTAAGTGCATGCCATCCCAAGCAACAAAAATCAGTCAGGACAAGCTATACAATAACTGGAGGACATTGAAGGTCTGAGGGCTATACAATTACTAGACCCTTGACATTAGACTGCCCCAAGCATGGATAAAGGAGGGGAGGGCACAGGGTGAGAACTGTGAATTTGACTGAGTACTTGACTAAAATGATGTTTGTAAAAGGGAATTCACTTCATACTTCCAAAGTTTATTCACCACCTCTGAAACAAAAAAGAATCAGGAGAAATAGGAGCTTATGAATAAGCTAAGTTCTGTCTATTATGGAGAAATAAAGGTGTATTTACATTTTGATCACCTGAGTTGTACTTTCGGAACAAAAATCTAGAACTCACTAGAATTCTTTTATATCCATCAGCATTGAACTAACTTGGGCACTGTTGCTTGCAACCAAGGAAGCCTAACTAATGCAAAAATTGCTTCCATAGAATGAATTAGCTGTCTATACAATTCTCCTGGAAATTGGACTTGGTATTCTGATACAATGAGATTCCACTTCACATTCTGAGAAGGGGAACTAATAGCCCATGAGACAAAAAGGAACCATGAGAGTGAAGCTCTGGGATCCAAGCAGCTGTCACCATAGAATAATTTTAAGAAGAGTGTGAATTCCAGAATTGCTGTGTATGGTGAGTGCTTCTGATAGCACTGCCTAACTTAAAGCAGATGAGAAGCTCAGATCACTAAATTGTCACCTTGTGTCATGGAATGAAACCTATGAGCTTTCTGACTCTTCTGAAAGACATTTTTTCTTTTTATAGCAGAAATGCTGAAGTCACTAATTGATTATTGATTCTGAAGATTCAGTTGAATTCATAACCTCAGGTCTCTTGTATGAAAATTAGGGAACTAATCAATAACTGATCAAGATTTGACTATGTGAAAAAAATATCTTCTTAAAGGATCCAGATATGGAGCTTGCCAATTTGGAAGTCATCTGAAACTCCATAATGGCCTGATATTCACTAGGAAAAAACCCCCCTCTGCTAACTGGAGGAAGCTAACAATTCCCTTTATGCCCATGCCGTTACTTATGAGTAACCCGAATCCAAACTCCTCATTGCTAGGACTCTGAAATGCAGAGTCAGAGGAGGAAATGAAAGGTACACAGACACAAACTCGAAAAATTTGCCAATTTGATGAATCAAAAATCTGAAAAAATTGAGGGAGTTAGTTTAGAGGGTAGATCAACTAAGATAGGTGTAGCCAAATTGTAATTATGCCTTATTTATTGAGATGGCTATCCTTTTCTGAGATTGTAAATTTAATGGATTAACCAGAGTTAGAGCCGTGATTCTAATGATTTCTGGGCTGAATAGTAAAAACCTGAATTCAAAATTGGCCCATGCTAAAAGACATGAATTGGCCAGGAATCCCTGTGCATCATTCAGAACAGAGGTTGCAATCTAGGAGCCTGCAGCCTGGATCTGGCCTGTTGACATGCTTTGTTTGGTCCTCATAGTTTTGGCCCACATAGTGTTTTTAAAACAGTTGATTTAAATGCCAAGAAACCTACATAAAAGCTTTGATTTCTACCCTCCTTTTAAAAGATCTGGCAACGTTGAGCTCATATTCCTATGTGGCAACAATTTGCTGCTGTCTGCTTAAGATGGGGCAGGTATACTTCATTTTTCTATAGGTTCATCACTTTCTATAGCAACTCTCTTCCAGTTGACTGCACTAGTTTAAATTTGATTTTGTAATCCCTATTAATAAGGAAGGAATAAAAAGACTTTGAATAATAGAACTCTGATTAAATTTGCCCTATATCCTACCTATGCACCCAGAGAGGTCTGGAAAAATGGGTTGATGAAGAAGAACCTATTTTAAAAATATGTTTAATGACTCTCTAGGCCTGGAATACTGGTGAAAGTGTTACTGAACCAAACTTGGGTCCACTCACCCATGCATAATAAAGCCAATTTCCTGACACAGGTTGTGGTGAAGGAAAGTGCAGCATTTATTGTAAGGCACCAGGCAAGGAGTCCAGAGCAGCTAGTGCTCAAAAAGCCAGAACTCTCCAGTGGGTTTCAGCAAAGGATTTTTAAAGGCAAGGTAAAGGAGGGGAGTCCCAGGGTATGTGAATAGCTCTTGCACAATTCTCTGATTGGTTTATGGTGAGGTAACAGGGCAGTTACCTTATCAATCCTTAGATGCCAGTAGGTCTGGGGTCTACTGTGCTCATTGTCATCAAGTAGTTAATTTCTTCTGTTTGGTAGAGGTTTTAGCATCTGTAAAACAACTCAGGAAATATGCATCAGATATTACTATCTAGGTACTTCCGAATGGAGCTAAAGCAGAGGATATGGGGGAGGGGTCTGTGCTGGGAATGCTGCATAGGGTCCTGCTCCCTTAAAAAAGGGCCTGCAATTGAAAGGGGCTCAGATTTTAGCAAGAATGGGGAATCTCACAGTGGCAGAGCCCAGAGTGTAGCAGTAAAGTAACAGAAGAAAAAAACAGAATATAGCTAGGAATATGACCTAATTCAGAAAAAGGGTATTTGCAAATGTATTTAGTTAAGATGAGGTCATACGGGAGTAGGGTAGACCCCTACTCCAGTATCACTAGTGTCCTCATAAAAAGGGGCCATTTGGACCCAGACATACACACAAAGAGATGTCATGTGAAGATGAAGGCAAAGATTGGGGTGTTGCAGCAGAAGCCAAAAAACACCAATGATTGCCATCAAACCACCAGAAGCTAGAAAGGAGACATGGAACAGATTCTCCTTCATAGCCCTCAGAGGGAACCAACCCTGCTGAAACCTTGATCTCTAACTTCTAGCCCCCAGAACCATGAGACAATAGATTTCTGTTGTTTAAGCCACTCAGTTTGTGGTACTTTCATTTCAGCCTTAGAAAACTAGTACAGTTCTAATACTTGGTGAGAACAAGATCTTGAGCTTTTCCTTCCATTTGTTATCCAATATTCTTTGAATTATTTCCTTTTTTAAGGGGAGGAGGCTTAAGATAAAATCTGTTTTGTCTTCATTTTATTTTTTTTTCAAAGACAGTAACAGACACACATACATATATCCCATAATGCTGTGAATAGGTCACTGTGGACCTATTCAGTATCACTACCCGTTACTCATACTTAAAATCCCAGCTAAATCAAAGAAAGGGGGGAAGAGAAATCATCACAAACACGCTAGCTTAGCACTCTGTGTTTTTCTTCTCTAGAAAGATTTTAATTTTAATGAAAAACAATTATATAAATATATCAATGTATATCTCCCCACTTGACTGAGATCTATTACAGCAAGCAAGAATTGTGTTTTATGTCTACTTAGTAGTATCTGGAATACGGTAGGCACTCAAATATTTTGGAATGAATTAAATATTGTTTGTTTTATTCTTAAAGTCAATAATAGTCACTAACTATAATTAACAATGAAAAAATCTCTCATAATTAATTAAACTAAAAAGTTTAGTATCTGTGTTAGAGTTCTTAAAATATCTGCCATTATTGCTTTTGTGCTAGAATGTAATAGTTCTTTCAGAATTAATTTTAAAAAGGTTGTTTGTCCTCTGGTCCTCTATTCCTTTCACTTGTGACTGTGACTATGCAATAATATAGGATATATTTACATATTATCAAGTTGAGTTGTCTGGAATTAAATAGAAGCTCCTTTTAGTGATTTAAAAGTAGAAAATAGCATTAATTATAACTGAGATGAACAAGCTATAAACCATTTGTTTCCCGATGGGAGATCACTCAAATTTAAATTGATTTATCCATCTCATAACTTACTGTAAAGGAAATTGTCAAGATTACCCTTGCCTTGTCAAAAACATGTCAATGGAGAGTTGAACATAATTGAAGGAATCATTTTCAAATATAATATTAAATGCTAGTAAAAAATGTTCAAATCCTGGTTTCACACCAAAGGAAAAAAAAAAACCCCAGCAACAAACTTATAAAACAGCTCTCTTTTATAATGATATTTCTACATATGTATTTATCCAAGTGTCCACCTGACACCGCCACTTCAATGTGTAATCAGCATTCCAAATTTACATGTCTAAATAGAACTCTTGATTTCCCCTGCCTTTCAAAGGTGTTCTTATCTTTTTTTGTTTGTTTGTTTCATAATTCACCCAGTGTCTCAAGACAAAAATCTAGAAGTCAACCTTGTTACCATGCTTTCCTTGATCTTCACATCCAAACCAATAAAAAGTCCTATTGATTTTAGTTTCAAAATGTGTATTTAATATGAATACTACTCTTGATCTCTTTTGCCACAACCTAAGCCTATACTATTATTTTGTCAGGCCACATCAATAGCCCCCTAAGTGGTCTTCTGCTTGTACTCTTTCCCTCTTAAAATCCATTCTTCACACAAGAAATCATCTCACCATCAATGGCTTCCCATTGTATTTAGATTAAAATATAAACCAATTACTACAGTCTTTGTATCAGTTGGGTCCTTGCTGAAATAGTTAAGAATGCTAAGGTTTTGGGGGAGAAACATCTTTGAAAGTAAAAGGGATAGAGCAGGATTTGGTAGAGATAGCAATGAAAGGCAATGCAGATCTAAAATGTCTCTGCATGCCAAACAGCTTTATGTGGAGCAACAGTTGTTCCCTAAATGAGTCCTGCAATGGGTGGACATGGCTATGGCCAGGTCTTGTACTAGATTCTTGCTCAGTCACTGGCTGAGACCACCCCAAGAAAAGAATGCCATTAGCTTAAGAGGTGAAGTGGATCTGAGGGTGCTTGCTGACAGCTTGAAACTCTCAGTTAACCACATTCCTTGCAACTGGGCAGGGAGTCATCTCTCTCTCTCTTTTTTTAAAAAAAATTTTATTGGAGTATAGCTGATCTACAATGCTGTGTTAGTTTCAGGTTTACAGCAAAGTGAATCAGTTATACATATACATACATCCACTCTTTTTTAGATTCTTTTCCCAAATAGGTCATTTCAGAGTACTGAGTAGAGTTCCCTGTGCTATGCAGTAGGTTCTTATTAGTTATCTATTTTATATGTAGTAGTGTGTATATGTCAATCCCAATCTCCCAACTTATCCCCCCCCCCACTTTACCCCTGGTAACACCAAGTAACTGGGCAGGGAGTCATCTCTCTCTCTCTTTTTTTAAAAAAAATTTTATTGGAGTATAGCTGATCTACAATGCTGTGTTAGTTTCAGGTTTACAGCAAAGTGAATCAGTTATACATATACATACATCCACTCTTTTTTAGATTCTTTTCCCAAATAGGTCATTTCAGAGTACTGAGTAGAGTTCCCTGTGCTATGCAGTAGGTTCTTATTAGTTATCTATTTTATATGTAGTAGTGTGTATATGTCAATCCCAATCTCCCAACTTATCCCTCCCCCCACTTTACCCCTGGTAACCATAAGTTTGTTTTCTACATCTGTGACTCTATTTCTGTTTTGTAGATAAGTTCATTTGTACCCTTTTTTTAGATTCCACATATGAGCTATATCATAAGATATTTGTCTTCTGTAGATGAATTTGGCTAGTGAGTTTCTGTCCCTGCTTTGTCTTAAGGCCCTAGGTGCTTTGGGTCCTCATTCAAATCTTGAAACTCATCTCATGGCACCCTATTTTGCAGTCACTGCCTTCTAATTTTCTTGTACACACTAAACCCTTTCCTGCCTCAGAATCTTTGAACATTCCATTTCCTCTGGAGTATTTCTGATATGTATTAAGTTACTTAATTTTAACAACCAGCCTATCAGGTGGGTATGATGATTATTACCATTTTACAGACTAGGAAACTGGCACAAAGAGGTTAAGTAACTTCCCCAGGGTTCCTCACCTAGGATATTATAGAGCAAGGCTTCTAACCCAAGAGTCTGTCTCCAGAAGCCTTGCTGTTAATGATTATACTCGACTGTCTTTACAAATATTACAAATACTCTTATGGCTCAGGTTTCAGCTCAATGATTACTTTCTCAAGGAAGCATCCACTGACAACCCTAACTTTAGTAATACCCACCCCGGTTCCTATTTGTAATTCCTACTATATTTTCCTAGACTTAACACAATATAAAATTATCTTTTTGTTGTTGTCTTTCATATTTATTTTGTCTCACCATATGAGTATGTACACTCCTTGAGGTCTGGAACCATGTCTGTCTTCAATTCATTGTGTTCTCCCTAGTACCCATAAAACAGCCCTGACCATCAGAGAAGCTCTTTAATTTTTTTTTTATGAATAAATTACCAAAGCTTTCATTCTCTAGAAAAAGGAATATTAGGCTGTATTCATCGTGGAAATGAATTTAGCTATTATATTGAATAAGTAGATATTGAAATCTATTATATTTCCTTTTTCCTCTTCCCTAAGAAGGGTTTCATGTTAATTCATCTCTGAAAAACATCATATTAAAAGGGGAAACTAGAAAATATTTGGGCTGTTGAAGGTAATATACGTATATCTCTGTTTCTTTTTCCAATTATCTATCATCTATCACCTCTCTCTCTCTCTCTCTCTCTCTCGCTTACCTATTTACAGACACATGCACACACACACACACACACACACACACACACACACACAC
>NC_041224.1:126919866-126934952 GCF_002837175.3 Physeter macrocephalus | reverse complement strand
CATTTTGATCACCTGAGTTGTACTTTCGGAACAAAAATCTAGAACTCACTAGAATTCTTTTATATCCATCAGCATTGAACTAACTTGGGCACTGTTGCTTGCAACCAAGGAAGCCTAACTAATGCAAAAATTGCTTCCATAGAATGAATTAGCTGTCTATACAATTCTCCTGGAAATTGGACTTGGTATTCTGATACAATGAGATTCCACTTCACATTCTGAGAAGGGGAACTAATAGCCCATGAGACAAAAAGGAACCATGAGAGTGAAGCTCTGGGATCCAAGCAGCTGTCACCATAGAATAATTTTAAGAAGAGTGTGAATTCCAGAATTGCTGTGTATGGTGAGTGCTTCTGATAGCACTGCCTAACTTAAAGCAGATGAGAAGCTCAGATCACTAAATTGTCACCTTGTGTCATGGAATGAAACCTATGAGCTTTCTGACTCTTCTGAAAGACATTTTTTCTTTTTATAGCAGAAATGCTGAAGTCACTAATTGATTATTGATTCTGAAGATTCAGTTGAATTCATAACCTCAGGTCTCTTGTATGAAAATTAGGGAACTAATCAATAACTGATCAAGATTTGACTATGTGAAAAAAATATCTTCTTAAAGGATCCAGATATGGAGCTTGCCAATTTGGAAGTCATCTGAAACTCCATAATGGCCTGATATTCACTAGGAAAAAACCCCCCTCTGCTAACTGGAGGAAGCTAACAATTCCCTTTATGCCCATGCCGTTACTTATGAGTAACCCGAATCCAAACTCCTCATTGCTAGGACTCTGAAATGCAGAGTCAGAGGAGGAAATGAAAGGTACACAGACACAAACTCGAAAAATTTGCCAATTTGATGAATCAAAAATCTGAAAAAATTGAGGGAGTTAGTTTAGAGGGTAGATCAACTAAGATAGGTGTAGCCAAATTGTAATTATGCCTTATTTATTGAGATGGCTATCCTTTTCTGAGATTGTAAATTTAATGGATTAACCAGAGTTAGAGCCGTGATTCTAATGATTTCTGGGCTGAATAGTAAAAACCTGAATTCAAAATTGGCCCATGCTAAAAGACATGAATTGGCCAGGAATCCCTGTGCATCATTCAGAACAGAGGTTGCAATCTAGGAGCCTGCAGCCTGGATCTGGCCTGTTGACATGCTTTGTTTGGTCCTCATAGTTTTGGCCCACATAGTGTTTTTAAAACAGTTGATTTAAATGCCAAGAAACCTACATAAAAGCTTTGATTTCTACCCTCCTTTTAAAAGATCTGGCAACGTTGAGCTCATATTCCTATGTGGCAACAATTTGCTGCTGTCTGCTTAAGATGGGGCAGGTATACTTCATTTTTCTATAGGTTCATCACTTTCTATAGCAACTCTCTTCCAGTTGACTGCACTAGTTTAAATTTGATTTTGTAATCCCTATTAATAAGGAAGGAATAAAAAGACTTTGAATAATAGAACTCTGATTAAATTTGCCCTATATCCTACCTATGCACCCAGAGAGGTCTGGAAAAATGGGTTGATGAAGAAGAACCTATTTTAAAAATATGTTTAATGACTCTCTAGGCCTGGAATGCTGGTGAAAGTGTTACTGAACCAAACTTGGGTCCACTCACCCATGCACAATAAAGCCAATTTCCTGACACAGGTTGTGGTGAAGGAAAGTGCAGCATTTATTGTAAGGCACCAGGCAAGGAGTCCAGAGCAGCTAGTGCTCAAAAAGCCAGAACTCTCCAGTGGGTTTCAGCAAAGGATTTTTAAAGGCAAGGTAAAGGAGGGGAGTCCCAGGGTATGTGAATAGCTCTTGCACAATTCTCTGATTGGTTTATGGTGAGGTAACAGGGCAGTTACCTTATCAATCCTTAGATGCCAGTAGGTCTGGGGTCTACTGTGCTCATTGTCATCAAGTAGTTAATTTCTTCTGTTTGGTAGAGGTTTTAGCATCTGTAAAACAACTCAGGAAATATGCATCAGATATTACTATCTAGGTACTTCCGAATGGAGCTAAAGCAGAGGATATGGGGGAGGGGTCTGTGCTGGGAATGCTGCATAGGGTCCTGCTCCCTTAAAAAAGGGCCTGCAATTGAAAGGGGCTCAGATTTTAGCAAGAATGGGGAATCTCACAGTGGCAGAGCCCAGAGTGTAGCAGTAAAGTAACAGAAGAAAAAAACAGAATATAGCTAGGAATATGACCTAATTCAGAAAAAGGGTATTTGCAAATGTATTTAGTTAAGATGAGGTCATACGGGAGTAGGGTAGACCCCTACTCCAGTATCACTAGTGTCCTCATAAAAAGGGGCCATTTGGACCCAGACATACACACAAAGAGATGTCATGTGAAGATGAAGGCAAAGATTGGGGTGTTGCAGCAGAAGCCAAAAAACACCAATGATTGCCATCAAACCACCAGAAGCTAGAAAGGAGACATGGAACAGATTCTCCTTCATAGCCCTCAGAGGGAACCAACCCTGCTGAAACCTTGATCTCTAACTTCTAGCCCCCAGAACCATGAGACAATAGATTTCTGTTGTTTAAGCCACTCAGTTTGTGGTACTTTCATTTCAGCCTTAGAAAACTAGTACAGTTCTAATACTTGGTGAGAACAAGATCTTGAGCTTTTCCTTCCATTTGTTATCCAATATTCTTTGAATTATTTCCTTTTTTAAGGGGAGGAGGCTTAAGATAAAATCTGTTTTGTCTTCATTTTATTTTTTTTTCAAAGACAGTAACAGACACACATACATATATCCCATAATGCTGTGAATAGGTCACTGTGGACCTATTCAGTATCACTACCCGTTACTCATACTTAAAATCCCAGCTAAATCAAAGAAAGGGGGGAAGAGAAATCATCACAAACACGCTAGCTTAGCACTCTGTGTTTTTCTTCTCTAGAAAGATTTTAATTTTAATGAAAAACAATTATATAAATATATCAATGTATATCTCCCCACTTGACTGAGATCTATTACAGCAAGCAAGAATTGTGTTTTATGTCTACTTAGTAGTATCTGGAATACGGTAGGCACTCAAATATTTTGGAATGAATTAAATATTGTTTGTTTTATTCTTAAAGTCAATAATAGTCACTAACTATAATTAACAATGAAAAAATCTCTCATAATTAATTAAACTAAAAAGTTTAGTATCTGTGTTAGAGTTCTTAAAATATCTGCCATTATTGCTTTTGTGCTAGAATGTAATAGTTCTTTCAGAATTAATTTTAAAAAGGTTGTTTGTCCTCTGGTCCTCTATTCCTTTCACTTGTGACTGTGACTATGCAATAATATAGGATATATTTACATATTATCAAGTTGAGTTGTCTGGAATTAAATAGAAGCTCCTTTTAGTGATTTAAAAGTAGAAAATAGCATTAATTATAACTGAGATGAACAAGCTATAAACCATTTGTTTCCCGATGGGAGATCACTCAAATTTAAATTGATTTATCCATCTCATAACTTACTGTAAAGGAAATTGTCAAGATTACCCTTGCCTTGTCAAAAACATGTCAATGGAGAGTTGAACATAATTGAAGGAATCATTTTCAAATATAATATTAAATGCTAGTAAAAAATGTTCAAATCCTGGTTTCACACCAAAGGAAAAAAAAAAACCCCAGCAACAAACTTATAAAACAGCTCTCTTTTATAATGATATTTCTACATATGTATTTATCCAAGTGTCCACCTGACACCGCCACTTCAATGTGTAATCAGCATTCCAAATTTACATGTCTAAATAGAACTCTTGATTTCCCCTGCCTTTCAAAGGTGTTCTTATCTTTTTTTGTTTGTTTGTTTCATAATTCACCCAGTGTCTCAAGACAAAAATCTAGAAGTCAACCTTGTTACCATGCTTTCCTTGATCTTCACATCCAAACCAATAAAAAGTCCTATTGATTTTAGTTTCAAAATGTGTATTTAATATGAATACTACTCTTGATCTCTTTTGCCACAACCTAAGCCTATACTATTATTTTGTCAGGCCACATCAATAGCCCCCTAAGTGGTCTTCTGCTTGTACTCTTTCCCTCTTAAAATCCATTCTTCACACAAGAAATCATCTCACCATCAATGGCTTCCCATTGTATTTAGATTAAAATATAAACCAATTACTACAGTCTTTGTATCAGTTGGGTCCTTGCTGAAATAGTTAAGAATGCTAAGGTTTTGGGGGAGAAACATCTTTGAAAGTAAAAGGGATAGAGCAGGATTTGGTAGAGATAGCAATGAAAGGCAATGCAGATCTAAAATGTCTCTGCACGCCAAACAGCTTTATGTGGAGCAACAGTTGTTCCCTAAATGAGTCCTGCAATGGGTGGACATGGCTATGGCCAGGTCTTGTACTAGATTCTTGCTCAGTCACTGGCTGAGACCACCCCAAGAAAAGAATGCCATTAGCTTAAGAGGTGAAGTGGATCTGAGGGTGCTTGCTGACAGCTTGAAACTCTCAGTTAACCACATTCCTTGCAACTGGGCAGGGAGTCATCTCTCTCTCTCTTTTTTTAAAAAAAATTTTATTGGAGTATAGCTGATCTACAATGCTGTGTTAGTTTCAGGTTTACAGCAAAGTGAATCAGTTATACATATACATACATCCACTCTTTTTTAGATTCTTTTCCCAAATAGGTCATTTCAGAGTACTGAGTAGAGTTCCCTGTGCTATGCAGTAGGTTCTTATTAGTTATCTATTTTATATGTAGTAGTGTGTATATGTCAATCCCAATCTCCCAACTTATCCCTCCCCCCACTTTACCCCTGGTAACCATAAGTTTGTTTTCTACATCTGTGACTCTATTTCTGTTTTGTAGATAAGTTCATTTGTACCCTTTTTTTAGATTCCACATATGAGCTATATCATAAGATATTTGTCTTCTGTAGATGAATTTGGCTAGTGAGTTTCTGTCCCTGCTTTGTCTTAAGGCCCTAGGTGCTTTGGGTCCTCATTCAAATCTTGAAACTCATCTCATGGCACCCTATTTTGCAGTCACTGCCTTCTAATTTTCTTGTACACACTAAACCCTTTCCTGCCTCAGAATCTTTGAACATTCCATTTCCTCTGGAGTATTTCTGATATGTATTAAGTTACTTAATTTTAACAACCAGCCTATCAGGTGGGTATGATGATTATTACCATTTTACAGACTAGGAAACTGGCACAAAGAGGTTAAGTAACTTCCCCAGGGTTCCTCACCTAGGATATTATAGAGCAAGGCTTCTAACCCAAGAGTCTGTCTCCAGAAGCCTTGCTGTTAATGATTATACTCGACTGTCTTTACAAATATTACAAATACTCTTATGGCTCAGGTTTCAGCTAAATGATTACTTTCTCAAGGAAGCATCCACTGAGGACCCTAACTTTAGTAATACCCACCCCGGTTCCTATTTGTAATTCCTACTATATTTTCCTAGACTTAACACAATATAAAATTATCTTTTTGTTGTTGTCTTTCATATTTATTTTGTCTCACCATATGAGTATGTACACTCCTTGAGGTCTGGAACCATGTCTGTCTTCAATTCATTGTGTTCTCCCTAGTACCCATAAAACAGCCCTGACCATCAGAGAAGCTCTTTAATTTTTTTTTTATGAATAAATTACCAAAGCTTTCATTCTCTAGAAAAAGGAATATTAGGCTGTATTCATCGTGGAAATGAATTTAGCTATTATATTGAATAAGTAGACATTGAAATCTATTATATTTCCTTTTTCCTCTTCCCTAAGAAGGGTTTCATGTTAATTCATCTCTGAAAAACATCATATTAAAAGGGGAAACTAGAAAATATTTGGGCTGTTGAAGGTAATATACGTATATCTCTGTTTCTTTTTCCAATTATCTATCATCTATCACCTCTCTCTCTCTCTCTCTCTCTCTCGCTTACCTATTTACAGACACATGCACACACACACACACACACACACACACACACACACACACACAGCCTACAAAGGAGCTGCTTCACTAAAATAGGAAAATCTTGGTCAGTGAGCATTAACATAACTTGAGATGCTTTACTGGAGATTCATAACTTCTTATCCATTTCTCAATAAGCCAGTTTGCATTGTAGGAGTCTCTGATTGAGAGTGGTGCCAGGTCCATGAGAAAGGACCATGTACCGTGGTCCAGAGGTATACACACCATTGATATTCCCTCAAGCTTTCCCCAAAGGGGCCCGTGGCTTTTAGCCACATTGGAAAAAAGAAAAAACAGACATTTCAGGGATTATTAGATTAGATTAAATTAGATCTGAACTAACACTAATCTTTATTGGAAATAAATTCTACGTGGTTCACCAGTCAGAATGGTGACCTATAGATCAGATGATAAGTGAAGTTTTAGACCAAATCCAGCCCACATTGGGTTTAATGCTGTCACAGAACCATCCTCAGAATGTAGAATAATAATTGATATACTAAGTAATTGGAACAACTCCAAAATTAGTTACATGATTCATGGAGTGAAGGCCATTAAGTTAGGAAATGTCAAATAAGCCCTAGGATTTCCCTTCTATTTTTCTTCCACCCCTCAAACCCCAAGATAGTGCATTAATACTGAATCCTTGGGGAAACTGAGAGTTTAAATGCACCAACAAAGACTTGAAAAATGCAGGTTTAACCTTTTTGTTGGGTGAAAAACTAGGTAGGTCTTAGAGAATGATTGTGGATTATTACAGATGGAGATACCAGATACAGCTGTAGTTCCAAGTTTGTATTCATTACTGGAGGAAATAAAAATATTCCCTGTACCTAATATACAGTTATTACAAATCTTTTCCCCCAGCCTTATCAGTAAAATAATCAGAAACATGGTAGAGACAGCAGATTATCTTTACTGATTTCCCATAAAGCTATGCCAATTCTCCTGCTCTCTATCATATCTTTTTCTTTTAAACTTTCTAGAGTATTTATACCCATGTTAGTATCTTAAATAAAATGTGTGTGTTCTTTCCTTACTATAGTTATCTTCAGTAACACATTGATATTCATCTGAACATCTTTAAGTGACTCATGTCTTCTAAAATTTTATATTTCTTAAATAATTAGGAATAGTTATATATAGTTGAGGTGTTACTAATTAAAATATTAATTGTAATTTAAAAGCACATAATTCAGATTATTAGGAGTCTTGACAATTTTTTACCATCCCATTAATTGAAGGGCTCAAAAAATTTAGAGAAGATAAATTTTATGGTACAAACTTTAATTATAATATCCTTAGTATTTCTCCCTGTGCAGTTCATGCCCTTTAACCCTAGGACCCTAAGGTAGATCAATTCCTAGGCTGGATGTATACTCTGTTGTCTCTGGAGATGTAACTCATCAATTCTGGTGCCTCCACCTTTTTCTAGATATCATGGTACAGTTTTCTTTCATTTTTAACTAAATGGGATACTGTACAATGGGGCTGCAAATGAGGAAGATAGTCTGTGTTTGTGTTTTTAAAAAACAAAAATTAAAAAAATATTATACCGAAGAGAATTTTGGGAAAATGTATAGTAGTGGCAGCATATGTTTTGGATCTTCCCAAATCCTTGCATAAAAACAGAGCAACCAGAAAGCAAAACCAATAATCCATGGATAATATTTTCAACCAAACTACATATCTCTTCAGTTCCCAAAATGAGTTGGAACAAAGTACCAACAGCTACCAGACATGCCTGTTATCAACATGTGTGCAAGGAAAAGCAGAAGGAGTTACCCTTTTGGTGGGAGAAAGTTGTTTTGTTTTGTCTCTTGTCTTTTTGTGTATCATTTCATCTTTTCCTAGGCTGGGCTTTCATATGTGTGTGCAATTAGGGAGCAGAGAGCTGAGGGCTGTAATGGAGTAGAGGGTAGTTCAACATCTGCTTGGCCAGTGGCATGCTTTCAAGTCTGATGGTGGCTGAGGCCCACCCTTTGGGTTTAGGTGGATAGAGCCCAGGGCACCAATACTAGATTAAATTGGGGGCTTTAATTCCTACAAGACAAGCCCTGTTGGCCCAGGGGCATCCAAGCCTTAGGGAGCTGCAGGGAAAAATGGAAACAGAAGTGTCCTGGGTCTGGTCTGAGGCTGGCTGTCCCCAGGCATGCATCTGTGTGGTGTGCAGTTGTTCTGGGAGTCTGGTACCTCTGCCCAGAGCAGGAAAACTCCAACATAGACAACTTGAAAAATGAAATGGGAAAACATTAGGACAGCAGCTGCAACTGGGGGTGGGTGTTATGCTCTTTAAAGTGAGTGTAAGGGGTTTGTCTTCAGATCTATAGGGTATGGAGCAGTATAGCCCCAGGAACTTTCCAAACTGATGTTATAGGGCTCTTTTTCAAGGTAGGTCTCTATCATGAGGGGAAGATACTGACATCAGGATGTAAATTGACAGAGACAGGAGTAAAAAAGGAAATATAATTAGAGGATAGGGCAAAAGCATCAGAGAATCTCAGAAAACAAGGTGCCATGTTTTTAACACTATACAAAAGCAAGAGAAGAGAGGGCTTTTTGACATTAGAAAATACGTGAATAAAAGTCTACTAAGAGTGAAGAAAAATGAAATTTACACAAAAATTAAATACAGAAAAATGATCAAATCTCAGATACAGTTGCCATAGGAAAAATGAGTATAAGGAGAAAAGAATATTCCTACAGAGATTCAAGTCTGTCAGAAAGGTTTGTTCAAAATGCAGATCAAAACTGTAATATATTATCTTAAAATAAGCCAAAAGACATTAAGAAAATGATTAAAAACATTAAAGAACAACATAAATCTAAATTAGAAAGCCTCAGAAAGGGAAAAAGAATTCAAGTAAAATTAGAAACAAAAGAAAAAACATTTTAGAAATGAAGACTAAACTAGAAGAAATATAAGAAGAAACAAATATTGAAGACAGGCATGGTAGGTGAATAGTGTCCTTGCTTCTCTCCCCTCATTGCCCCCCTCCCCCAAAGGTATCAGGTCTTAATCCCTGGAACTTATAAATGTTACCTTATATGGAAACAGGGTCTTTGCAAATGTGATTAAGTTAAGGGTCTTGAGAAATCAGGAGATTATCCAGGATTATCAGGGTAAATCCTAAATTCAACTACGTGTCTCCTAAGAGGGATAGAGGGGAAGATTTGATGATACAAAAAAAAAAAAGGCAATGTGGTGAAGATGAAGGTAGAGATTAGAGTGATGTGGACACAAGCCAAGGAATGCTGGCAGCCATTAGAAGTCGAAAGGGTCAAGGAAAGGATTCTCCCACAGAGCTTCTAGAGGGATGGTGGGTGGCCCTGCTAATACCTTGATTTTGATCCAGTGATACAGATTTTGGACTTCTGGTCTTCAAAATTGTGAGAGAATAAATTTCTGCTGTTTTAAGGTACTAAGTTTGTGGTAATATGTTACAGCAGCCATATGAAACTAATATACAACTAACACCACATGTGGAAAATAGGAGTCTAAAAAAGAAACTCAAAGCAAGGAGAATATAGCAAATACTAAAAACTATAATTCAAGAGAACCTTACTGAAATAAAAAAAAAATGAAAGTACATATTGAAAGTTTTAAAAGAACACATCATATATCTGATAGTATTAACCTAAAATGACTAACACAAAGATATATTTCAGTAAATTTATTGGACTTTTAAGAAAAGGAAAAATCATTTGGGCATCCACCCACAATGTAACTTAGAAGAAAAATAAAATGGAATTATCATTAGTCTTTCTGATAAAATTTTTTTGTGCCAAAGAAAATATAGTAATATATATGAGATATTTAGGGAAAGCATATGTGAGCCAAGGATTTTTAGCCAGAAAAGCTGCCCTTCAGATAAAAAGGAAACACACACATTGTTATCATTATTCAAGAAATCATGGAGTATTATTTCCATAAGTTATTTCTAAGGAATCTACTACAAAATTAATTTCAGAGTATCAAAATGAATTGAGATATTGATATAAGACGAGATAATCATGTATGGTTTTTGGTAAAACTAAGATTAAATGAGAATATGAAGAGAAGGATATTATAATATGCAATATATAGTGGGTATATGATTCAACAATATAAACATAATATAATCATAAAAATGGAGAAAGTGTGGGGATGATATATGCAAAAGAAGTAACTGCTTCTATTATTTTATAATCAGTGGTTGTCCTGTTAATATTCTTATTTCTGAAACATTTGTATTTTTAATATGGGATAAAAAAATAATTATGAGATAACCTAATTTCATCATCTGTGTTCTTGAGAACCATAATCCTCAGTATGGAAGAAAGGAGATAGAGTAATGTAGATGAATTTAGGCAAGAACGCTGTAGTACTGTTTTTGAATTGGAAATATTATTAGCTCATAAGTTATTTTATCTATCAATATCTATCTATATTTATCTATATCCCATTCTGTCCACTGAAAAGGAAACAATGACCAAACCAGCAGGAATGAGCATGCTTTGTACAGATTGCCAAATTGAAATATTACTTCTCATTAAAAGGAGCCAGGGCTTCTTGGATAAATGGCTGATTTTAGAGTAAGAATTGTAACAGATGAACCTGGAACATGTTGACATATAACTATCAAACATACTATGGTCATATCAAAAAGACTTAGGAGCTGTTCTAAAGAATCTTTCACTAGGTGTAGATTTAGCAGTTTGAGGTTAAAAAAAGATAAGTGTAAGACTGGATTTAAACTCATAAACTTTTTTATCCATGAGTTTATAATATTTTTAAAAACCCTAATTTTTTTACATTTTGAAAACTAGAGAGAACCAATTCTTTATCTTGAAAACAGGTTAAATAAAAGTAAGAACTGAGCATTTACATAAGAACCATTCCACTATGTAACCACATAGAAGTGTCTTATTATAAAATTATTGCAGATAATACATGAAAAAAATAATAGAATTAGAATATCACCTTTTTACAACCTCACTGAAATGATGGATCCAGTCCTGGGCATCAACCTATGCTAGCATCCAAAAGGAAGAGACCTGATATAATATGCATCCTGATGACAGAAACCCCTTTTCTTTTCTTTTCTTTTCTTTTTTTTTTAAAAATTAATTATTCATTTATTTATTTTTGCTGTGTTGGGTCTTCATTTCTGTGCGAGGGCTTTCTCTAGTTATGAAAGCGGGAGCCACTCTTCATCATGGTGCTCTGGCCTCTCACTATCACCTCCTCTCTTGTTGTGGAGCACAGGCTCCAGACGCGCAGGCTCAGTAGTTGTGGCTCATGGGCCTAACCACTCCACGGCATGTGGGATCCTCCCAGACCAGGGCTCGAACCCGTGTCCCCTGAATTAGCAGGCAGATTCTCAACCACTGCGCCACCAGGGAAGCCCAGAAACCCCTTTTCTTTGTCAAAGGGATTGAATCTGAGTTTGGTCAAGCATCTTAATCCAGATGCCAATTTGCAGGAAATTCAGAGAATAGGTCAAACTGCACTGTGGGTATACAATTAGCAAAACAAATACTGTGGAAAATCTACCTGTCAAATGGCCCAGGTTCTTCAACATAGAAACTAACAAAGTAATGAAATAGAGGAGAGACAATTGTTGCCTTAGGCTTTCCTTTCATACCATCATCCCATTTCTTTACTGTCATATTTGATTAAATGTTTAACTGGATATAAAATCCTAGGTTGGCAATAATTTTCCTTCAGTATTTTGAAGACATTGATCCATTTTCTTTTATCTTGCCATGTGACTATTGAAAAGTCAGAAGCCATTCTGATTCCTGTTCATTTGCTTTTGAGTCTTTTTTAACTTCCCTCTCTGAAAGTCTTTTGGATATTTACTTTGTCTTCAGTATTCTTAAATTTCACATGAATTTCACTGATGAATTTCAGTGTGACTTACTTTCTTATTCCTTATGTTGGAAATTCTGTGGAATTTTTAACTTGAAAAATCATATCCTTCAGTTCCATAAAACATTTAAATATATTATTTGATGTTTTCTTCTGAGAAAATCCTATTACTTTAATGTGGAAGTTCCTGGATCAATCAAGACATTAGCAAGTTAAGTCCACTGATATATAAAACAAATGTATCATGACTAGATGGGGTTTATTCTAGGAAGGCATGTTTGTGTAAATTTGATTAATTTGCCACATTAACAATGCAAGAAGAAAGCCATGGGATGATCTAAATAGATACAGGAAAGGCATTTAATAATTTCAATATCCATGCATGATAAAAATCTTTCAGTAAGCTAGAAAAACAAGGCAATTCCACAAACTAATATATCCCCAAACTTGCTGATGACCTCAGACCCTTAGTTCCTCTGCATCCACAGTTTCGACCAACCAAAGACTGTGTAGTACATTAGTATTTAATATTGAAAAACATTTGCATATAAGTTGACTGGTGCAGTTCAAACCCACATTTTTCTGAGTCAAATGTATAAAACATTGAATACTTTAGAGTTTTGGAAAAGAACAAGTTATGTTGACCTACTCCATTCCCAGTTCTTGTTCCTTTCTCATATTCTAGACATAGATTAGCTTTCTCCTAAGATTTCTCCAGTTTGGGTGCCTAAGAGTCTGCTTCCTCACATGGGTTCAAACTTCCAAAAGTTTCTGTTTCTTGTCAATTATTTTCTTTTTTCCTGTTTTGATTTTATTTATCCTTATAGTTTTTTTTCTCTCACTGTACTTAAAAATAATCTTTTTTCTGTTGTTGTAATGAGGTTTCAGGTGAGGCTCCAATGTGCCATGATTAGTGGAAAATCCAATAAGCAGTCTTTTAACTTTATGGTATCTTTTGTAGTAGATAAGTTTAAAATTTTTGAGGTTTAAAATGTCAGTCTTCTCATACAGATCATTGAAGTTTTTGTGTTTGCTTAGAAAGTTCATTTCTGACTCAACATAATTAAAATATTTGGAGTCTAATACTTTACTAATTACTTTAATGTTTAACCCTTTAATCAATTTGATGTGTGTGTGTGTGTGTGTGTGTGTGTGTGTGTGTGTGTGTGTGTGTGTAGGGATAAATAGAATGGGTCAGGGGTCTGATATGATTTTTGCGTGGATAGCAGATTGCCCATTGTAATTTCTTAAATGATCTATTCTTTCCTCACTAGTGTCAATGCCACTTTTATTTAGACTAAAGTTCTATACATGTGATTTTATATGACACCTATATTTTGCTCCCTTTATATCTTCATCAATTCCAATGCCAGTTCATACTGTTTCATTTACAATTTTTTAAAACATTTTTATTGGAGTATAATTACTTTACAATGGTATGTTAAGTTCTGCTTTATAACAAAGTGAATCAGCTATACATATATGTATATCCCCATAATTCCTCCCTCTGCGTCTCCCTCCCGCCCTCCCTATCCCACCCCTCTAGGTGGTCGCAAAGCACTGAGCTGATCTCCCTGTGCTATGTGTCTGCTTCCCACTAGCTATCTATTTTACATTTGGTAGTGTATATATGTCCATGCCACTCTTTCACTTTGTCCCATTTTACCCTTTCCCCTCCCCGTGTTCTCAAGTCCATTCTCTACCTCTGCGTCTTTATTCCTGTCCTGCCCCTAGGTTCTTCAGAAACATTATTTTTTTTAGATTCCATATATATTTGTTAGCATATGGTATTTGTTTTTCTCTTTCTGACTTGCTTCACTCAGTATGACAGACTCTAGGTCCATAACTCAATTTCGTTTCTTTTTATGGCTGAGTGATATTCCATTGTATATATGTGCCACATCTTCTTTATCCATTCATCTGTCGATGGGCACCTAGGTTGCTTCCATGTCCTGGCTATTGTAAATGGAGCTGAATGAACATTGTGGTACATGACTTTTTTTGAATTATGGTTTTCTCAAAGTATATGCCCAGTAGTGGGATTGCTGGGTTGTATGGTAGTTCTATTTTTAGTTTTTTAAGGAACCTCCATGCTGTTCTCCATAGTGGCTGTACCAATTTACATTCCCACGAACAGTGGAAGAGGGTTCCCTTTTCTCCACCCCCTCTCCAGCATTTATTGTTTGTAGATTTTTTGATGATGGCCATTCTGACTAGTGTGAGGTGATATCTCATTGTAGTTTTGATTTGCATTTGTCTAATGATTAGTGATGTTCAGCATCCTTTCACGTGTTTGTTCACAATCTGTATATCTCCTTTGGAGAAATGTCTATTTAGGTCTTCTGCACATTTTTTTATTGGGTTGTACGTTTTTTTAATATTGAGCTGCATGAGCTGCTTGTATATTTTGGAGATTAAGCCTCTGTCAGTTGCTTCCTTTGCAAATATTTTCTCCCATTCTGAGGGTTGTCTTTTCTTCTTGTTTCTGTTTTCCTTTGCTGTACAAAAGCTTTTAAGTTTCATTAGGTCCTATTTGTTTATTTTTGTTTTTATTTTCATTCCTCTAGGAGGTAGGTCAAAAAGGATCTTGCTGTGATTAATGTCATAGAGTGTTCTGCCTATGTTTTCCTCTAAGAGTTTTATAGATGTCTGACCTTACATTTAAGTTGTTAATCCATTTTAAGTTTATTTTTGTGTATGGTGTTGGGGAGTGTTCTAATTTCACTCTTTTACATTTAGCTGTCTGGTTTTCACAGCACCATTTATTGAAGAGGCTATCTTTTCTCCATTGTATATTGTTGCCTCCCTTATCAAAAATAAGGTGACCGTATGTGTGTGGGTTTATCTTTGGGCTTTGAATCCTGTTTCATTGATCTATATTTCCATTTTTGTGCCAGTACCATACTGTCTTGATTACTGTAGCTTTGTAGTATAGTCTGAAGTCTGGGAGCCTGATTCCTCCAGCTCCGTTTTTCTTTCTCGAGATTGTTTTGGCTATTCTGGGTCTTTTCTGTTTCCATACGAATTGTGTCTTTTGTCTCTTTGGTAGGTTTATTCCCAGGTATTTTATTCTTTTTGTTGCAATGGTAAATGGGAGTGTTTCCTTAATTTCTCTTTCACGTTTTTCATCATTAGTGTATATGAATGCAAGAGATTTCTCTGCATTAATTTTGTATCCTGTTACTTTACCAAATTCATTGATTGGCTCTAGTGGTTTTTTGGTAACATCTTTAGGATTCTCTATGTATAGTACCATGTCATTTGAAAACAGTGACAGCTTTACTTCTTCTTTTCCAATTTGGATTCCTTTTATT
>NC_041224.1:126908877-126918928 GCF_002837175.3 Physeter macrocephalus | reverse complement strand
AGTTTTATTGATCTTTGCTATTGTTTCCTTCATTTATTTTTCATTTATTTCTGCTCTGATCTTTATGATTTCTTTCCTTCTGCTAACTTCAGGGTTTTATTGTTCTTCTTTCTCTACTTGCTTTAGGTGTAAGTTTTGGTTGTTTATTTGAGGTGTTTCTTGTTTCTTGAGGTAGGATTGTATTGTTATAAACTTCCCTCTTAGAACTGCTTTTGCTGCATCCCATAGGTTTTGGGTCATCGTGTTTTCATTGTCATTTGTTTCTAGGTATTTTTTGATTTCCTCTTTGATTTTTTTCTGTGATGTCTTGGTTATTTAGTGGCGTATAGTTTAGCTTCCATGTGTTTGTATTTTTTACAGTTTTTTTTCCTGTAATTGATATCTAGTCTCATAGCATTGTGGTCGGAAATGATACTTGATATGATTTCAATTTTCCTAAATTTACCAAGACTTGATTTGTCACCCAGGATATGATCTATACTGGAAAGTATTCCATGCACTCTTGAGGAGAAAGTGTATTCTGTTGTTTTTGGATAGAATGTCTTATAAATATCAGTTAAATCCATCTTGTTTAATGTCTCATTTAAAGGGTGTGTTTACCTATTTATTTTCATTTTGGATGATCTGCCCATTAGCGAAAGTGGGGTGTTAAAGTTCTGTACTATTATTGTGTTACTGTCGATTTCTCCTTTTATGACTGTTAGCATTTGCCTTATGTGTTGTGGTGGTCCTATATTGGTTGCATAAAAATTTACAATTGTTATTTCTTCTTCTTGGATTGATCCCTTGATCATTATGTAGTGTCATTCTTCATCTCTTGTAATAGTCTTTAAAGTCTATTTTTTCTGATATGAAAATTACTACTCCAGATTTCTTTGATTTTTATTTGCTTGGAATATATTTTTCCATACCCTCACTTTCAGTCTGTATATGTCACTAGTTCTGAACTGGGTCTCTTGTAGACAGCATATATATGGGTCTTGTTTATGTATCCATTCAGCCAGTCTGTCTTTTGGTTGGAGCATTTAATCCATGTAGTTATCAATATGTATTTTCCTATTACCATTTCTAAATTGTTTTGGTTTGTTATTGTAGGTCTTTTCCTTCTCTTGTGTTTGCTGCTAGAGAAGTTCCTTCATCATTTTTTGTAAAGCTGGTTTGGTGGTGCTGAATTCTTAGTTTTTGCTTTTCTGTAAAGCTTTTGATTTCTGCATCGAATCTGAATGAGATTCTTGGTGGGTAAAGTAATGTTCGTTGTAGGTTTTTCCCTTTCATCACTTTGAATTTGTCCTGCCACTCCCTTCTGGCTTGCAGAGTTTCTGCTGAAAGATCAGCTGTTAACGTTATGGGGATTCCCTTGTATGTTATTTGTTGCTTTTCCCTTGCTGCTTTTAATATGTTTTCTTTGTATTTAATTTTTGATAGTTTGATTAATGTGGGTCTTGGCATGTTTCCCTATGGATTTATCCTGTATGGGACTCTCTGTGCTTCCTGGACTTATTGACTATTTCCTTTCCCATATTAGGGAAGTTTTCAACTATAATCATTTCAAATGTGGTCTCAGTCCCTTTCTTTTTCTCTTCTTCTTCTGAGACCCCCTATAATTCAAATGTTGGTGAATTTATTGTGGACCCAGAGGTCTCTGAGACTGTCCTCAATTCTTTTCATTCTTTTTTCTTTATTCTGCTCTGCTGGAGTTATTTCCACTATTTTATCTTCCAGGTCACTTATCCGTTCTTCAGCCTCAGTTATTCTGCTATTGATTCCTCCTAGAGAATTATTAATTTCATTTATTTTGTTGTTCATCATTGTTTGTTTGCTCTTTAGTGTTTCTAGCTCCTTGTTAAATGTTTCTTGTATTTTCTCCATTCTATTTCCAAGATTTTGGATCATCTTTACTATCATTATTCTGAATTCACACCTGGCTGGAGCACCAAGAGCTTCTCATCAACACGGCTCAGAATAAAAGGGAGAAAAAAAAGAAAGAAAGAAAGAAGAAGATTATATAAAATTAAGTAAAATAAAGTAATTAAAATAAAAAATAATTTTAAAATAATTTTTTAAGTAATTAAAAAAAAAAAAGAAAGAAGGAAAGAAAGAAGAGAGCAACCAAACCAAAAAACAAATCCACCAATGATAACAAGTGCTAAAAAACTATACTAAGAAAAAAAAGAACAAAAAAAAACTGGACAGACAGAACCCTAGGACAAATGGTAAAACAAAGCTGTACAGAGGAAATCACACAAAGTCCATCACCTCAATTTTGTGATGACTTGTCTATTCAGGTATTCCAGAGATGCAGGGTACATCAAGTTGATTGTGGAGTTTTCATCTACTGCTCCTGTGACTGCTGGGAGAAATTTCCCTTTCTCTTCTTTCTTTGTACAGCTCCTGGGGTTCAGCTTCGGATTTGTCCCCGCCTCTGTATTTAGGTCGCCTGAGGGCATCTGTTCTTTGCTCAGACAGGACAGGGTTAAAGTAGCAGCTAATTAGGGGGCTCTGGCTCACTCGGGGGGTGGGGGGGTGGGGTGGGGGAGTGAAGGGTATGGAATGCAGGGCGAGCCTGTGGTGGCAGAGGCTGGCGTGATGTTGCAACAGTCTGAGGGCGCCGTGTGTTCTCCCGGTGAAGCTGTCCCTGGGTCACAGGACCCTGGCAGTAGTGGGCTGAACAGCCTCCCGGGAGAGGAGGTGTGGACAGTGACCTGTGTTTGCACACAGGCTTCTTGGTGGCTGCAGAAGCAGCCTTAGCATTTCATGCCTGTTTTGGGGGTCCGTGCTGATAGCTGCTGCTCATGCCCTTCTCTGGACCTTGTGTAGGCAGTGCTCTGAATCCCCTCTCCTCGTGCACCCTGAAACAGTGGTCTCTTGCCTCTTCAGCACTTCCAGACTGCTTTCCCAGACTCCCTCCCGGCTAGCTGTGGTGCACTAGTCCCCTTCAGGCTGTGTTCATGCAGCCAACCCCGGTCCTCTCCCTGGGATCTGAACTCTGCAGCTGGAGCCTCAGCTCCCAGCCCCCACCCACCCCAGCAGGTGAGCAAACAATCTTCTCAGGCTGATGAGTGCTGGTCGGCACTGATCCTCTGTGCAAGTATCTCTCAACTTTGCCCTTTGCACCCCTGTTCCTGGGCTCTCCTCCGTGGCTCCAAAGCGTCCCCCCCCACCACCTGCCCCCGTCTCCGCCAGTGGAGGGTCTTCCTAGTGTGTGGAAAATTTTCCTCCTTCACAGCTCCCTCCCAGAGGTGCAGGTCCTGTCCCTATTTTTTGTCCCTCTTTTTCTTTTGCCGTACCCAGGTACGTGGGGAGTTTCTTGCCTTTAGGGAAGTCTGAGGTCTTCTGCCAGCGTTCAGTAGGTGTTCTGTAGGAGTTGTTCCACATGTAGATGTATTTCTGATGTATTTGTGGGGAGGAAGGTGATCTCCACGTCTTACACCTCCACCATCTTGAAGGTCTCTCTCATTTACTATTACTACATATTTTATTTTAATAGCTGATGAGGCAATGTTTTCTTAACTGTATTTGCTAATTTTTTTTCCATATGCACTTTACAATTAGATTTTAATGTTCCATAAGTATTCTGTTGAGATCTTATTTGAGAATACTTTGAATTTCTAGATGTATTGTGAGAGAGTTAATTTTCATTCTCAGTCCGGTCAGTTTAAGACTATCAGCTCTCTGAAGGTTGTGATCATGTGTGTTTGGTTCATGACTTAATCCTCATTGCCTAACCTG
Source organism: Physeter macrocephalus (assembly GCF_002837175.3). NCBI lineage: Eukaryota > Metazoa > Chordata > Mammalia > Artiodactyla > Physeteridae > Physeter > Physeter macrocephalus. The sequence continues at coordinate 126,915,199 of NC_041224.1, read as the reverse complement.
GTGTAGGGACCCAATAATATATTTATATGTAATACACTATGTGTAATAAATAAATAAATTATTTAATTAAAAAATGTGGGGCTTCCCTGGTGGCGCAGTGGTTGCGTGTCCGCCTGCCGATGCAGGGGAACCGGGTTCGCGCCCCGGTCTGGGAGGATCCCACATGCCGCGGAGCGGCTGGGCCCGCGAGCCGTGGCCGCTGAGCCTGCGCGTCGGGAGCCTGTGCTCCGCAACGGGAGAGGCCGCGACAGAGGGAGGCCCGCATACCACCAAAAAAAAAAAAAAAATGTGTAACCTTTCTTTACAACTGATATACTATTCACAGCAATAAAAATGAAATATCATTAGCTAGCACCAGGCCCACTGAGGCAAAAATATCTCCCATTATTAAAGCATTATCTCACTAAATTCAGAAAATCTCAGTTAAGCAAGAAAAAATAACTTGCTTTGTGTATGTTTATGAACATACATTTGTGGTGATTTGTGCACAACATAATAAAAAAGCACATTTGGTTTTATCTAAGAATTACTGCTAATTACATGATTTGGACTAATGCCAGTAATAGTAATAAAAGTATTTAAAATGTTAGCTGTATGCTGCTTTGTGACTTTAACATTTAAGTAATTAGGCTTTAAAAAGAATCTGTTATAAGTTTGACTTTGTTAACTTTGTTAAGGCAAATATCTGTCATATATTTCACATTATTACTTAGATAGGGTTGTGTTTTTGTTTAAAAATTTTAGCCTTGGCTCTTAAAATGAATATTCTTTTTTTCATCCAAAACACTAGAGGATACTTTTTCTTTCTCCTCGTTTCACTTTGTTGACAGATTGCTTTATGTACTCAATCTTACTGTAGATTTTTCTGTATTCTCTGTACATCTTTCTCTCTAAGAGTTGGGAACACAGAACTACCTGGCTTTGGCATTATGCCTCTGGCTGCTGACTATAAAAACAAAAGTACCTCGTGGTACTTTTGACAGGGCCCTGATTTAACAAATGGAGGATTCCAAGTTTACAATTCATTCAGACTCTCATTATGTAAGACAGGGGCCCTAAAGCTGCAAAGGTAATAAAATAAAAAAATTAGAAACCTTTAGGGACAGATGAATTGCCTTCCTTATGTTATCTGAATTGCTGTCTGTTAATCTTTGGGAGACGTTTATTAACTTCATATATTTTCTAAGTGAAAGGGATGTTGGTACATTTCCCTTTTCTGATCTAGATGTTGCACATGAAGTAAATGCTTTGATAAAAAACCATGAGGGAGAGTATGTTTTACTATAATGTCAATTCTCTGATGTAAATATTATTTGAATTTATTGATATGTTAAGCTCCTAGCTCTTGGGTTCATATCAGACCAATGCAGGGAGGTATTTGAGAGGCTTACCTATGTAAATTTCTTTCTGTTGTATTGTTTGACAGCATGCCAACTTAAATCTTTTCCACTATTTATTTTAAATTTTGTAAATATTTTTGTTCATGTATTTTAGGCTACAAAAGAACTTAAACAGTACTTTGCTCTTTAGCAGCTATTTGCACACACATTAAGGACAATGAAATAAAAGTAAAGCAAAATCCTTTCCAACTGATTAAGAAACAATTTAATAGAGCTGTTTCAAATATATGTTACATTAGGTTTTTAAAAATATTATGAGTTTCTTTAAACTAACTTGAGATTATTATGTTTTTTAAACGAATTTTTTTCACTAGTCATAATTGTTAAAATTTACTAGGTTACTAAGTCTTCTTAGAAAATGTAAGCCCTTGTTTAGAGCTGCATAATCATTCGTACTGTGATTGTATAGTGGTTTATTTAGTTGTTCTCTTATGGACTGAATTGTATCCTCCAAAAATTCATATGTTAAAGCCGTAACCCCCAGTGTGACTGTGTTTTGAGATAGAGCCTTTAAGAAGGGATTTAAGATTAAATGAGGTTATAAGGGTGGAGGTCCTAATTCAGTAGGACTGGCGAGCTTATAAGACAAGCAAGAGTTGCCAGAGCTCATTCTCTCTCTCTCTTTCCACAGAGAAAAGACCATCTGAGGACCCAAAAAAGGAGGCACCAGGAAGGGTAAGGAGATAAGCCTCACCGAAAATCAACCCTGGTAGCACCTTGATCTCAGACTTCCAGCCTCCAGAGCCATGAGTATAAAATTTCTGTTGTTTTAGTCACCCAGTCTGTGATATTTTGTTATGGCAGCACAAGCAGAATAATATATCCTGTTAGTGAACATTTACTATTACATTTTGTTTTGTTTGTTTTATATGTTTTACTATTACTATTTTGCTATTATATATTGCTATTTACTATTATATTTTATTTCACTAATATATTTACTATTATATTTTATAATATAGTGACTAAATAGTAATTTTATATTTTTTACTGCAATGTTTTACTATTATATTGATGCAATGGGAATTCTTGTCATAAATATTTATGTATATCTAGTAAAATTTTTTCTAGTAAAATTCAATGTGTGGCAATGCTGAGCCAAAAGCTATACATTTTGGGTCAAAAGCTAGGGGAAATTTTTATCAAAAATTTTTGTCCAAATGTGTTTTATACAAGTTTATATGGCCATCAGTTGCATATGAGAGCTCCTTTCATCACAGGCTTGCCCAAACTGCATTTTAACAAAAAAAATGTTTCCTGAAGTAAAAAGTAAAGAGCTTTTTTTCTCCTTTGAATATATATTTCTTTGATTATTTTTGAATTTGATATTCTTTACATATTTATGGGTTAATTTTTATTTCTTCTATACTGGATTGCCTTTCATGTTCTTTGTCCATTTTTCTGGGTGTGTATCCTTTTGTATACTAATGATAAAACCGATGAAGCTATGCTTGAAAGAGAGGTCTCCCATTTTCATTTCTTAGTACAGAATTGATGTACGGCATAAGGAAAAAAATAACTACCTATGTTGCATCTTTATTAGACATTTAAGATATTCATTTATTCACCTATCATTTGATGAATATTGAATGTCTTCTATGTGCCTGGCAATTCTCTATGCCCTAGTATTAGAGAACTGAACAAAATACTGTCTTTACTTTCTGAAATTTACGTTCTCATGAAGAAGTGACAGGAAGCAAGCAATGTGTTGGATGGTGTTAAGAGCATAAAACAGAGTAAAGTGTATAAGAAGGGCTGGGAGTGGGGAGGGTAGTTGCTATTTTACAAAGGTGTGTCAGGGATGGTCTCTAACAAAGTGACTCTTAAGATCTGAAGAAAGTTCGAGAGTGAGCCAAGTAGCTGTCTGGAGGAAAAGCTTTCCCTGAAGTGGGAATTGCAAATGCAGAGACCTTGAAGCCAATGTGTCCTTGGCTTTTTAAAAATTTTTAAAATTGTTTATTGTTGTTAATGTTGGAGAGGGGAAATCTCCCGCTCTTGAGTTCTTGTGGCTAGACTAATAATAACATTGACATAAGGCAGATTAATAGGAGAAAAAGAAAAAATAAATTTGTGCACATGGAAGTCTCATAGAAATGGGACCTAAGAAGTGGCCAAAGCTGGCAGCTTTTATACTTTTCCACAAAGACAATGAATTTGTGAGGAATTGACAGGACAAAGAAACTTAGGTTTGGGTGCTTAATTAGTACAGAATCTAAACAGAATTTGGACTTGGAGTACTAAATTAAATCACCTTTCACATGAGAGATTCATTTCCTGCTTTCAGGGAGACAGAGAGGAGGATCAAAGTGTCCCTCTTGCATTAGCTGGTTCTTAAGTTTAATTCAAAATAATCAATATGCCACTGAGAGAGAAAAGACAGTCTCTTCAGCAAGTGGTGTTGGGAAAGCTGGACAGTTCATGTAAGTCAATGAAGTTACATGTTCACACCAAACACAAAGATAAACTCAAAATGGTTTAAAGACTTAAATATAAGACATGACACCATAAAACTCCTAGAAGAGAACATAGGCAAAACATTCTCTGACATAAATTGTACCAATGTTTTCTTAGGTCTCCTAAGGCAATAGAAATAAAACCAAAAATAAACAAATGAGACCTAATCAAGCTTATAAGCTTTTGCACAACAAAGGAAACTATAAATAAAATGAAAAGACAACCTACAGACTGGGAGAAAATATTTGCAAATGATGAGACTGACAGGGCTTAATTTCCAAAATATACAAACAGGTCATACAACTCAATAACAAAAAACCAAACAACCCAATCAAAAAATGGGCAGAAGACCTAAATAGATATTTCTTCAAAGAAGACATACATATGGCCAGCAGGCACATGTAAAGATGCTCAACATCACTAGTTATTAGAGAAATGCAAATCAAAACTACAATGTGGTATCACCTCACACTGGTTAGAATGGCCATCATTTAAAAAGTCTACAGATAACTAATGCTGGAGAGGGTGTGGAGAAAAGGGAACCCTTCTACACTGTTTGTGGGAATGTAAATTGGTGCAGCCACTATGGAGAACATTATGGAAGTTCCTTAAAAAACTAAAAATAGAGTTACCATATGATCCAGTGATCTCACTCCTGGGCATATATCTGGAGAAAATGATAATTCAAAAAGATACATGCACCCCAATGTTCATAAGAGTACTATTTACAATAACCAAGACATGGAAGCAACCTAAGTGTCCATCGACAGATGAATGGATAAAGAAGATATGGTATATATATACAGTGGAATATTAGTCATGAAAAAGAATGAAATAATGCCATTTGAAGCAACATGGATGGACCTAGAGATTATTATACTAAGTGAAGTAAGTCAGACAGAGAAAGACAAATACCATATGATATCACTTACATGTGGAATCTAAAATATGACACAAATAGACTTACAATACAGAAACAAAGTATTTTCATAGGCATAGAAAATAAACTTATGGTTACCAAAGGGGAAAGTGGGTGTGAGAGGGGTAAATTAGGAGTTTGGGATTCGCAGACACAAACTACTATATATAAAATAAACAACAAGGTCCTATTATGTAGCACAGGAAACTATATTCAATATGCTGTGATAAACCATAATGGAAAAGAATATGAAAAAGAATATATAACTGAATCATTTTGCTGTACACCAGAAACTAACACAATATTGTAAATAAACTATATTTCAATTTAAAAAAATGCCATTGAGGCATATTTTAGGGTGGCCTGCCCTTGGCCCCAACACTCTTATTGTATTTTTAAGAGGCTTCATTCTCTATGAATTTAGTATTAAATAGAAGATGATTCCTCATTTAAGTACTAAAGATGGTTAGGATTAGACTTACTAGTATGTATTCTCTTTGGTTAATTGTTCAACCATTATTTTTGAACTGGGCCATTTCTCAGGTACTTGGGCACATCACTGAACTAACAGATACAACGTTCAATACTTTTTGATTAGGACTATATGTTATTGCTATGTTGAAATGATGGTGGAAACTATTGCTTGAGTTCGTATAATACTTGAGATATATATGGCGGCATTTCTAAGCATGGGTTCCATGGAATGCTATTTGAGAAATTTTAATATCTTTCCAAGAAAATATTCTTTGTCAAATAGATTTTGGAAATGCTACATATCCTTCCCTTTTCTGAAGAGCTTTCCACTAATGAATTGAAAATGCAAGGGCCTTGAAGACTCTATGCTTGTATTAGCTTACTAACAGCTATGTAAAATCCCAAAGAACCACATGTTTCTGATGAATACTTATTGACATGATATGGGAAAACATCTTGTGAAACACTAGCTTTAATTGTTAGATAACTACATTTAACTTCATTTTTTTCCTCCTGGTAACCAGACGAGTATTATATCAGAAGATAAACTACCTTCCCAAACAATAGTTTATTATTATAAAATAATCTTTTTTTTAGTAGTTCTGAATTAAACCCAGTTATAAAATAATTTGGAGTAATATAACATCAAGACCCTGTATTTAAGAAGATACTTTATTAGACTGTCTTTCATGACCCAAAATCTCTGACTTCCATCTGAAGATAAACCACCAAAGAAAAATCCTTACTTTGTGTAGGCAGATACACCCTCTTGAGTGGCTTTACTTCTTGGTAAGTATCCTTTTTCTTCCAGTGCCTTGTAAAGCTTTTCAATTTACTGTAAAATGAGGAATCACTTCACCTTTCAGTGAGCTAATTGATATTTGTTTCACATTGAATTTTCACTCAGTGGATTACAAAACTAGAGATATTTCAGTCTTAGATTTCTAACAGCCCAGCTCATTGGAAAGGGGAGAAGAAAAAGGTGATACCTCTCTCCTGGACCAGGAGGTTAGATGTCCTTTCTGATGGAAGATATTCAGAAGGCCCAATCTGGTCTGTCTTATTACAGAAGTTA
>NC_041224.1:126893947-126908674 GCF_002837175.3 Physeter macrocephalus | reverse complement strand
ACCTGTGCGTCCGGAGCCTGTGCTCCGCAACGGAAGAAGCCACAGCAGTGAGAGGCTCGCGTACCGCAAAAAAAAAAAAAAAAAAAAAAAAAAGGCAACTCTAAATATGAAGGTGTCATTATTCAATGCAACAGTATATTTATCAAATATTTTTACTATTCATAAAATATTTTGATTAGTTTTGGTTTAGTAAGATACATCTATGATTTTTTTTTTTCAGAAAGTATATGTAAGGAGTATACTTTCTATACTTCCACAAGTACTTATGCGCCTGAGAGTTTCATTCATTTACTTTCAAATGAGAATAGTAGCTTGGATGGGTTGATTTTTGAATTGAAAGGTTTTCTCTTTGAAACTCCAATTTAGGATTTTTCCTTATTTTTGAAATTAGAATAAAAAAGGGATATATTTGGTGTGCTTCCTTTTCATTAATAATGCTTGGTACCAGGAAATGTCTTTTCATATGAAAAACTGAAGTTCTTCAGGTCATTAAAAATTTATTGTATTATTTCTTTATATTTTGCATATTTTCACCTCATTTAAAAAAATCCCTTTTTAGTATTGGTATAACTATATCTTTTGGAGACAGTTTTCTGTATCAGTTATCTATTAAATTATAGCAAACCACTTCAAAACTTATTTTTATGAGTTTAGTTTTATTAAGATACCACAAAGAGGTTTTAATTTTGTTAGTATGTTCATTCAGTCTAGCTAAACACAGCTGAATTCATTGTTAAAAAAGAAAACATGTGATGTGCCATTATAAATACTTTTTTGTTATGCCATACAGTTTAATTTGTTGTCTTTTTTATCTATCTTTAGAATCAAACCTAACTTGGCTAGCATTTTCACCTTTTGTTGTTGTTGTACATAAGCTAAGTTAGCTCTCAGGAATCACCCTAGGATTGTCATCAATATTCCCTGGTTATGTCTTGATTCTTTCTGCATTGGTGACCAGTTGTGTGGACACTGACATTGCCTTCCAGTGGGCTTGTGTTTATCAACACTGTGATTATATGCTTTGTCCTGCTACCTATGAAACTATTTTCAAACTAGGGCAAAGTATAAAGAACTTGAATAGAAAAAGCTACCAGTAGCTTACTCACATAGTGAGCTTCAATGAAACCTGTTGCTTTCCTTTCAGAGTTACTTAAATAAAAGTAACCATTATGAGACATTGTATATGGTAGGAGCTCAGTAGATATTTCCTTCCCTCTCCACTTCTTCCTTGTGTTTTTCCTAATCCACCCTTTTGCTAGACTGTGCAGATCATGTCGTTATTAAGGGGTACGTTTACTAAGTGAGTATGAGAATGGTCCTCATATAAAGAAAGAAGTGTCTTTTTCACATATATGTAGGAGAGTTGAAGGAAATAGGACTAGACTGAATACCCAAAGCCTTTCTTTTAGATATATACGTATATTTACTGTGTGTGGATATTTACAAACCTTTTACACTAGCATGTATTTATAGTTTGTAGAGCAGGGCTGATATTACAAATAGATGAATAGTTGATTACTACTCAGTGTGATTTTGGGGCAGTGATTTCTTTCAAGTATCATTACTGGCTTGTACTATAAGGAGTATAGCCTTGAACTGTCTCCTCTTGTATTTTTCATGCTGAACTTGGCTGACTCTTTATTAAGTTTAGCCTTGGGGGTCTTCATATTTCCCCCCAAATGATCTTTTTAAAATTTTGTTGATAATCTTAACAATTATATAAACATATTCTGAATCACCTGAGGCAGAAAGAGTCAGAGCAAATATGTGACTTAAAGTTGTTTATCATTCTATTCTGAAAAATAAGTTTTTGATATAGAATGCTATTTTATCAGTAGGTAAAAAATTTTGACTTAAACCAGACATTATGATATATAATAATTCAATCAATCATTTATTTATTCAGTCATTCAACACTAACCATTGAGTGCTCAGGAGTAATAAAGGCAAGCATTTCTCTTCTCATAGTCTAGTAGGCAGACATTAAACAAATGATTATTACATATTTAATTATATCTGTCCTAGTGTATTTATAGAAATTCAAGCTCATTGAAATTCACTAACAGATATTAATATTTCAGAAGACAATTACATGATAAATGCTCATTATAGAATTGTAAATAAGGACTGAATTAATACATTTATCTGTATTTCCGTCTGGGGTATTCATACTTTGTCTTAAAATGATAAAACAAGTTGCACATTTACTTTTGTTTGGTTGAGTATAAGTTTTGCTTATATTCAGCTGCAATTGTACTAAACTTTTGAGGCTGTAAGCTTCTGAATAGGTGTGCGTGCTGCTTCACAGCTGTATATAGTGATTAGTAATGTAAGGCAAGACCTTAGATGAAAGTGATAATGTTTTATTTCTCTAAAAAAAGTGAATGCTAAGGAATGTAATCAATTTAGAAGATGATGTTTTAGTTGGAAAATTGATGACTACATAATAATAAATTGTTAAAAGGAGATATGAATAATCTTGCCATAATGGAAGCATAGATAAAAATATTCCTTTTTTATGAATAAAAATAATTTTACCCCATAATATGTATTTTTAAATCTCCACAGGAAATGAACCACTTAAATAGGGGAAACTTAGATAATGGTGTTTTCCAGTTGTAAGCATGTATGTCAGTGGGCAAAATGGGTTGCTTCAATAAAAATATTTATATCATTGTCATCACCCTTCATAGTCAATGTGTATGCGACTTCAAAAATTACAAAAAAACCCTTAATGTATATATATATATTTTTTTGCCAGAATGATGTCAAATTATCAGCTTGACATTTTAAATAACTAAATCAATAGGGTTTTTGAACGGATCCAGTAAACTGCTCTTACAGATTCAGATATATACAAACTAGGTTTAAGATGATATCTCTAAGAGGGGTGGGATGGGGAGGGTGGAAGGGAGACGCAAGAGGGAGGGGATATGGGGATATAAGTATACGTATAGCTGATTCACTTTGTTACACAGCAGAAACAAACACAACAATGTAAAGCAATTATACTCCAATAAAGATGTGAAAATAAATTTACCCCCCACAAAAAATGATATCTTTAGGGATTAGTGAATGTCTCTCTTCCACCCTAGCAGTTTTAATACAGAAAATTATCCCAAAGAGTGAGTCTAATTCTACCTCCTGCATGTGGCTGGAGGCTAGCAATACATCCTTCAGGAACTGCAGGAAACCTCCTTGCGTTCTTCTGAAATGATTCCCTTGACACACATTCAAATAGGACTTGAGAAAATAATCTCCAGCATTAGTGGAGGTCAATTATGTAATCACTGCTAAGACAATTACATCATATTCTTCAAGAAAGTTGCAGGAAGCTGCAGTTGAAAGAAGTGTATGTATTTGTGTGTGTATGTGAGAGAGAGGGACAGAGACAGAGAGACAGAGAGAGAGATTCTGCTGCTGCTGGTATTTTGCTGTTTATCTTTGGTAATAAAAGAGTAAATCTTATTGCTGAGCTGCTTGCCACGTGGTGTCTACTTTTGGTGCTCCCTTCCGTACTCCTTGCCATGACCCTTCTCCAATTATGGGTCAGAAAAAAGAACTGCTTCTTGTCATTGTTTAAAATGGACTCAGCCACAGAAATTCTGTCTGAAAGTTTACTCTATTCCCTCATTGGGAAAGCAGTTTTTAAAGCACAAGATTTTTTTAAATGGAGTTTTTAATGTTAAAACAAAGGGAAACACAACTTTGGAAATGTTGTGTTCCTAATGAATTATTATTTCTTAAGGGGGAAAGGTTTTAAAAATGAGTTTTATATTTTTAAGAGGAAATTATGTTTTTTCCTCTAGTGTATTTATAAAATAAATGAATAAACCCGAAGGGCTTCATTTTGATTGTTGTTCTTCTGTTAACGTTGCAGCTTTTGTTGTACATTTTTAGCAAGTTTCATAAAAAAAATTTTTGGAAAATTTGGTTATTTATATAAGGCTTAACATATCACGCTTTTCTAACAGATAGAATATTTAACTTTTTGCCAAATGCACAGTTCACAAATTACTAATTTGTCTTGGGTTAAGTACAAGTAATAAGTTTGGGGTAGCATATCTGTTACATAGCTTCTAGAGCTGGGGACAGGTTCAACCGTTAATGTATGTCTCTCCTTCCTTCATTTCACAGTATAATTGCCTTCCATGGTAGATTATTTTCTATAGAAACCTGTCAAAAGAATTGTTTCCCTTTTCCCCCATGCCACAATGTTTTTTCTTGACAATGAATTTTTAACTTATTTTCATTTTTTATTGTGAGGTATTTATTACATATGAAAGTAATACTATATACTAAAACAAATAATAAAGTGATTACTACTGTAAACTATTCAGGTTATGCAACCAAACATCACCAATATCATTAAAGCTACTCCTCCTCATCCTGTAATCTCATTACTCTCCACGAGAGGTAAGTGTTTTGTGAAACACTGTCTCTTGGCTTAGGGCCTTTCCACTTGACTTTGTCTTACCCTTGCTTTTTCTACATCTTTGCTGGTTTCTTCTCCATTTCCAGCTGTTGTATCTTTACTGGCATAAACAAGCATAGCCACTAGTACCTTATATGAAACTGTTTCTCTAGCAAATACTTATTCATCCATCTATATCGTTAAAGAAAATCAAAATCATTTTGCTCTCATATGACAGTGACAAAAGTATATATTTATTTCTTGACTCAGGGCCCCATCAACTCTGTTGCTTTCTATCATAATATAACCTGGGAATAACTTGATAGTGATGACATCCCAGAGAATATCTGATGATGTTATGGTAATTAGACTTTTCTTTGGTTATCCTATTACTGCATAACAAATCACCCATTACGTAGCAGCTTAAAACAATCATTTTAATTTTTTTCACAGTTTTGGAGACAAGGAATTTGGGAAGGGCTAGAACACATGATAGTTGCATTCATATTTTGGTTGGGGATTTAGTCATTTGAAAGCCTGTCTAGGCTGGACATCCAAGATGGTTCATTCACATGGCTGGCCTTGACATTGGCTATCAGCTGGGAACTCAGCTGGAGCTATAGACCAAACACCTCACATGACTTTTTCATGTGACCTGGACTTCTTACAGCATGGCTACTGGGTTTTGAGAGGAAGTGTCCACGAGGCAGTGACAAAGAATGAACATTTCAAAGGTTCAAGGCGGAGAGTCTCCAAGTCTTTTGACTTAGCCCTGCAAGTACTGTGGCATCACTTCTATTGCCAGTCAGTCACTAAGGCCAGCCAGATTCAAGGGGAAGGGAATTCAATTTTACATCTCAATGGAAGGAATGTCAAAGCATTTGTAGTTGTCTTTATCCCACCACAGACCTGGTGAGTTTAAAGAACTAAGGACCCTATTTGCCTTAATAAGAAACATGAATTCTAGAGGGTAGATTTTATATCTTATTAAAGCTCAGGGGCCTATCACATGCATGAAATTTCTAATGTTCATTTATTTGGGTCATGTTAAGACATCCCTTCTAAAGTGAGAAAAAATTGTTGCACTTTACCTTGCCTGCTATAAAGACAGAGACACAGTAGTAGGTAGGTCTCATAAGATCTGGAAGACAACATATAACAACTTGTGGTGAGCTGCACTGACCCAAGTTCTAAATCTACCATAGATCTCCTAGCCTAAAGTGAGAATAGAGCAAGACCACCTGTAGCACAAGTCCCCCTTCTACTTGGGTCTAGGACCTAGTATTGGGAGGATCTATGACAGACAGAGATGTATCTGTCAAGTGACTTAGAGAAAGCACAATACAATCTCTAAGGTTTTTAGAGAAAGGCCATGACCTTCTTCACTGACAAGTATTCTCCATGGGCCATGGAAGACAACTCAACGGCTGACCGTGGTACTCTAAGCCTGGACTGCCTGAACTGGTTATTATGTGATTTAATGAAATATGTAATTGGAAGGGCACAATAGAATTAGATTGTGAAATGGAAATAATATGTATAAGGCTGAGGCTAAGTAGATATAAATAAACACAAGGCATTAGTAAACAATATAAGCTTCTGGCTCAGAATCTAATCATAACTGCTTCTAAAACGTCTCCCTCAACTCCTGTTTCTTTTTTTCTTTTCTACCTACCTGCCTGTTGTTACTATATATAAAAAAATAACTTTTACTTTATAACAAACTAACTTTTTAAAAATAAGATTAAAATAAATTCAATCTTATTAATTCTAATCATTTTTCTCAACAGTTATGCAGACATGTACATAATAATGACAGGTTCTTAAAGTACTTTCAAAACCATATTATTTTTTTTTTTACTTTCTTACTGTACTAATATTTAAGTTAGATTTAACCAAAGTGGTATTAGTAAGTATGTAATATAATCTATTTCTTCTGATATCAATAGAGCTATGCAAGTTTTCATGTTTTCCTTTTGTGTCTAATTTGTATGGCACATCTTTAAAAATCCTTTTTTTTTAATAATCCAATTTTTGGATGAAAAGTTCTATGTGTGTTCATTAAGTCAGTTTTTAATGATAATGTTTTAGTATTCTATATCTTTACTCATTTTTATCTGCTTGATATCACTGATAAAATATTTATTTGAAAATTTATAAAATTTTATACTATAAAATTTGAATGTACATGCCCTGTTTTATCAAATTCTCTTGAACATGGACAGGACCAGTGAATATGATGGGCTAATACTCCTGTGATTAAGTTACTAATCAGTTAACTTTGAATTAATCAAAGAGGAGATTGTTCTGTGTGGGCCTGGTTTAATCAGATGAGCCCTTTAAAAGAAGTTGAAGCATCAGAGAGATGCTATTCTGATGGTCTTGAAGGTACAGTTTATGACTTCTACAACTGCAGGGAAATGACTCCTGCCAATAACCACATTAGCTTGGAAGAGGGCTCTGAGCCTCAGATGAGACCCTTGCTCCAGCTGTCACTTAGGTTTCAGTCTTATGAGACCTGGAGCAGAGAATCCACTTGAGCCCTGTCTGTACTTCTGACATACAGGAACTGTGAAGTAATGAATTTGAATTATTTTAAATTGCTAAGTTTGTGGTAATTTGTTATGTAGCAATAGAAATGTAAAACAGCCTCCCATTTTTAAAAACATATTTATGAATTCTCATATCTTTATCTCTTATCATGTTGTCTACTCTACCACTAGCCTAAAAAGGTAATCATTCTAATATATTTATTTTCTATCCTTTTATTATATGTGTATTCTTGAAAAATACATGCTATTTTTATAGGTATGTATTTTTATTTTATAAGCTGTTATGTTTTAGGTCTCATTTTTATCTTATAATTTTTACACAGCCATGCTTCTGTGAACTATTTAAATTACATTTACATTTAGCCTATTGCTTCTCATAGGCTTCCAGTATTCCAAGGTTTGCATCCACCATGTTTTTATGTCCATTCCCCAGGAATGGTCCTCCAAATTGCCTCCAGTTTCCCACCATGATAAGCAATGCTGTAGTAGTCTTCCCTTTTGGACCTGGGGGCAATTTCTCTAGGATATATGCTCAGGAAAAGGAATGCTACTTCTTAGAGTATTTATATACGTAATCTGACTGAGTACTGTCAGATTGCTCTCCATAATAGCTGCACATTCTAAATTACCATCTGTACTACATGAACATTCCCATATTCCCACGATCTCTCCAACAATTTATGTTACCTAACATTTTAATACTTGTTAATATTATGGGTATGAAGTTATATCACATTGTTTTAATTGGTTTTCTTTTTTAAAAATGAATTTAAACATTTCTTCATATCTTTATTAGTTATTCATGTTGTTTCTTCTGTGATTGTAATTTTAATTTTTGAAATTAATCAATATTTATGTTTTCTCCTTCACAGAAGAGTTATTTATCATGCAGTCACATCATGTTGGTATTTATCTTACTCTTCCAGCATGCTGATATTATCTGTAACTTTGGGACTGGGTGGTTGTGAATGCTTTTACTTTTTCCATTATTATTTTTTTTAAGTATACCTATGAGAATTAATCATGAATATGTTGACATTTACAGGAAAAGCATACGTCTCTTTTTAGTGCTGGGCTTATTTATTATACTCATAGAACATCCAATTTCCACACAGATTTTTGCTCACCCAGGTATCCAAAGTTTATTTTATTTTTTAAATTCACGCGAATGGTTAGTGCAATGAATTAATGACCTTGTGAAATACCAGGAAGAATACTCCCATGTCAGAACAGAGTTTACCAAACATGGGGGGACAGTTTTTTTTGTGTGTGTAGGAATATAGGATTTTACATGAAGAGATACCAAAAGGGGAAATGTAATAGACTGAAAATATCACTGATTCCTGTATGTCATTGACCTTAGAATAATACTAATGAGAAAATGTTAAATGTTCTTACAAATATAAAAATTCCACTTGCTTTTTATGTATTATTATAAACTGTTCTCCACCCAGTGCCAATTTAACGAAAAGGCAAAAAGAAATAATAATATTCATAGCTAACCTTTATGTATTTTTTTGGTTTTTGCTCCTTTACTTTATTCAGTGCTTTACTTGAAATATCTCAAATAATCCTCAGAAAACTCCTGAGATTTATTCTCCTTTTATCACTGTTTTATGTATGAGAATCTGGAGGCTTATTGTAACCAACGGGTCAAAAGCTTAAGTGTTTTACTGTGTAAGTTCTATTATGCTAAGCTGCCTCAACTTAAATTAATGTTCTTGTCATAATGTAAAATATGTAGGGTTGGTTCGAATCTGGGCATGGCTTATTAGAGAGTATGTGTGTGAATGATGCTGATATCTTAGCACTGTTGCTGACACCAGTTCTTTGCTAAGCAGGCTCAAAGTTGGAGTGGCAGTACATGTAGAACTCAATAATATCCAATCAAAATGCATTTTTAAGATTTAGTGGTTCTTTGTCTTTTCAGTATTGTTGGCTCTTAGTTCCTTCAACCCTTTGACTTTTGGGCAGAGCTACACTTAATATTATAAGGAAAATAGCACTAAAAAAGCAAGTATGCTGCACTATTTTTAGTTCCTGGAGAAACAAAATACTGACATGGTAGAAAAAAAAAAGGCTATATATATATATATATATATATACTATTGCTGTTATAACACGGTTTCAAGATTACTAGATGAAAGTGATCATTAAGGCATTGCTTAGAGATTTCTGCTTATGTGACATTAAACATTTGTGTTTTAAGTAATGTGATGGTTCTGAGTACAAAGAAACCTGAATACTGGAAAACATATGGTTATTTATATATATATATATATATATATCAGACATATATTGAAGTTCTATTTATCATTACTTAAACTTGGGATCCTCTATTTGACTCTTCTTTTGGATATGGTTTTCTACCCTGAGGAAAAAATAAAGAAGCTTAGGTCATATCATGTTATAGGTCAGACAGTCAATATGATAGACAAGGAAGTTGAGTCAGTAATATCCAAATCCTTCTCCTTCTGACCGAGTTTTGAGAGCAAAAACAAATGAGAAATATGCCCCCACATTCAAAAGGGGGAGCATTAGGAAGAGAGGAGAGGCGCTATAAAAGTCCAAAGCCCAGAGCATGGACAGGTGCTGCTAGAGATACAATTACATTCATCTTGTTGGGTATTCACACTTTAGTTTTAATTGAGACAGCAAAAGAGGGATGCGTGAAGCTGCATTATGTCCAGAGGAGCCATGGAAAACATGTAAGTGCATTGATTCTGAGTGGGAGACCTGTGTAAATCTTCCATTCAGGGACCAGGCATGAAATATTGGGAAGCTTTTGATACTTGACATTCCTTCTACTTTCCCTTTTTGTTCATGTGCTCTCTAAATAGGCTTATTTTCCTTTCAAGTGCCTGCTGTTAAGAAGTGCTGATTTGGTTTGAACTATGTGGGAGGGCTAGGACAAAGTGGACCAGATTGAAAGAAAATTATTGAAGTTAACCCAGAGAAACCATTCTGAGGCGGTTGGAAAAATTTCAGTTGCTCGCCATATGATATACTCCTTTTTGCTTTTTTTTTTTTTTTTTTTTTTGTGGTACGCGGGCCTCTCACTGTTGTGGCCTCTCCCGTTGTGGAGCACAGTCTCCGGACGCACAGGCTCAGCGGCCATGGCTCACGGGCCTAGCCGCTCCACAGCATATGGGATCTTCCCGGACCAGGGCACGAACCCATGTCCCCTCATCGGCAGGCAGACTCTCAACCACTGCGCCACAAGGGAAGCCCTCCTTTTTGCTTTTAATCCAGGTGTTTTGGATACTTGTTGACCTAGGATGCATTTATAAACATTCTGCTTTTACTCAGTGGACCTCTTACCACAAATAATTATATATACTTAGTATTTGAAATTAGCTTTAGGCAGTTTTGTCACAATGTAGCAGCAGTCATCTACTTTCTCTGCCAAAAATTTATACACAGTTGGCCTTCCCTATCAGACTGCCAACTTTCAATGCTTAGATAATAGTATAAATAAATGGCCATGGCAAACAAAATATGGATGCCTTCTAGATGAATGTTAAAATAATCATTGTGGTTGGGTGATTTTTTTGTTTAAGAAAGCGGCCACCATCACACTGATACCAAAACCAGACAAAGATATGACAAAAAAGGAAAATTACAGAACAATATCACTGATGAACATAGATGCAAAAATCCTCAACCAAATACTAGCAGACTGACTCCAACAATACATTAAAAGAATCTTACACCATGATCAAGTGGGATTTATTCCAGGAATGCAAGGATTTTTCAATATCTGTAAATCAATCAATGTGATACACCACACTAACAAACTGAAGAATAAAAACCATATGATCACCTCAATAGATGCAGAAAAAGCTTTTGATAAAATTCAACAACGATCTAGGATAAAAACTCTCCAGAAAGTGGGCTTAGGGGAACATACCTCAACATAATAAAGGCTATATATGACAGATCCACAGCCAACATCATACTCAATGGTGAAAAGCTGAAGGCATTTCCTCTAAGATTCGGAACAAGACATGGATGCCCACTCTTGTCAATTTTATTCAACATAGTTTTGGAAGTCCTAGTCACAGCAATCAGAGAAGAAAAAGAAATAAAAGGAATCAAAACTGGAAAAGAAGTAAAACTGTCACTGTTTGCAGATTACATAATGCTATACATAGAAAATACTAAAGACCCTACCAGAAAACTACTAGAGCTCATCATGAATTTGGTAAAGTTGCTGGATACAAAATTAATATATAGAAATCTGTTGCATTTCTAGATACTAACAACAAAATATCAGAAAGAGAAATTAAGAAAACAATCCCAATTACCATTGCATCAAATACTTAGGAATAAACCTACCTAAGGAGGCAAAAGACCTGTACCTGTACTCTGAAAACTATAAGACATTGATGAAAGAAACTGAAGATGAGACAAACAGATGGAAAGACATACCATGTTCTTGGACTGGAAGAATCAATATTGTTAAAATGACCATACTATCCAAGGCAAGCTACAGATTCAATGCAATCCCTATCAAATTACCAATGGCATTTTTTACAAAAATATTTACAATTTGTATGGAAACACAAAAGACTCTGAATAGCCAAAGCAATCTTGAGAAAGAAGAATGGAGCTGGAAGAATCAGGCTCCCTGACTTCAGACTATACTACAAAGCTATAGTAATCAAGACAGTAAGGTACTGGCACAAAAACAGAAATATAGATCAATAGAACAGGATAGAAAGCCCATAGATAAACTCATGCACCTATGGTCACCTTATCTATGACAAAGGAGGCAAGAATATACAATGGAAAAAAGACAGTCTCTTCAATAAGTGGTGCTGGGAAAACTAAACAGCTACATGTAAAAGATTGAAATTAGAACATTCTCTAACACCATATACAAAAATAAACTCAAAATGGATTAAAGACCTAAATGTGACACCAGATACTATAAAACTGCTAGAGGAAAACATAGGCAGAACACTCTTTGACATAAATCACAGCAATATTTTTTGAATCCGTCTCCTGGAGTAATGGAAATAAAAACAAAAATAAACAAATGGGACCTAATTAAACTCAAAAGCTTTTGCACAGCAAAGGAAACCATACACAAAATGCAAAGGCAACTTACAGACTGGGAGAAAATATTTGCAAGTGATGCAACTGACAAGGGATTAATTTCCAAAATATACAAACAGCTCATATAGCTTAAAATCAAAAAGAAAAACAACCCAATAAAAAATGGGCAGAATATCTAAATAGACATTTCTCCAAAGAAGACATACAAGTGGCCAATAGGCACATGAAAAGATGCTCCATATCGTTAATAATTAGAGAAATGCAAATCAAACTACAATGAGGTATCATCTCACACTGGTCAGAATGGCCATCATCTGAAATGTCTACCAATAATGAATGCTGGAGAGAGTGTGGAAGAAAGGAACCCTTCTGCGCTGTTGGTGGGAATATAACTTGGTGCAGCCACTATGGAGAACAGTATGGAAGTTCCTTAAAAAAATAAAAATAGAGTTACCATATGATCCAGTGATCTCACTCCTGGGCATATATGTGGGGAAAACTATAATTGAATAAGATTGGCTATGATGTAGTAGAGTGAGTTAGAACATTACCCCTAAAATGGGGGCGAGGGAGGGATAAATTAGGAGTTTGGTATTAACAGATACATAGTACTCTATATAAACTAGATAAATAACAAGGACCTACTGTATAGCACAGGGAACTATATTCACTATCTTGTAATAACCTGTAATGGAAAAGAATCTGAATGTGTATATATTTATATATACACACATATATATGTATATATATATTCATACATATATATATACATGTATATAGATGTGTGTGTGTGTATAACTGAATCACTTTGCTGTACACCTGATACTAACACAACATTGTAAATTAACTCTACTTCAATAAGAAAAAGTTTAAAAAAAAAGAAGCACTTTGATGGATTTTTTCCCACCTCAACCACAGCTCCTAGTCCAGATAAAAGAGGGTAAATCAAAGGTTGACCATAATTGTTTTGCATAATCAAGAAAGAAGAATTGGAGTTTCTCCCTAGAGGGATATGATGATGATGAGAAATGTAGGGATGGAAGAAAGAGGAAAATATAAGACCTATCAAAGAGGTAAAATTAGGCTGGTAGGACATGTCAGTTGATAAATTTCTTGGTAGTGAAAGTCTGGTATGGAAAACATTCTTTGCTTAGTGGGTTTTTTTTTTGGAAACAAAAGAAGAAAATAGTGTTTATTGTGTGACAAAGAGTTGTAGAAACAGGATGTCATGAAAGGAATCAAGACCAACAATCGAGCCAGGTGAAAACAAAGAAGCATAGAACACATAAGTCTAAAACAAGATGAGAGGTGTTTGAGAGTTGAAGAGGGCTTTAAAATTCCAAAATCTACCTACATTTATTTATTTATTTATTTATTTTTTGTGGTACGTGGGCCTCTTACTGTTGTGGCCTCTCCTGTTGCGGAGCACAGGCTCCGGACGCGCAGGCTCAGTGGCCATGGCTCACGGGCCCAGCCGCTCCGCGGCATGTGGGATCTTCCCGGACCAGGGCACGAACCCATGTCCCCTGCATCGGCAGGTGGACTCTCAACCACTGCGCCACCAGGGAAGCCCTACCTACATTTTTATGTACATATGTATGTATCTTTTAGTGAGCTTGTGACTCCAGGGATCAGGAGATTATGTAAACCTTCAGACTGATGACATCCTGAAACTATTAGATAAAAGATTAATATCCTTATTTTTATAGAAAGAATCATTTTGTGGACCTTGAAAACTTGCTTTGCCTA
The DNA here is from genome assembly GCF_002837175.3 of Physeter macrocephalus. Classification (NCBI taxonomy): domain Eukaryota; kingdom Metazoa; phylum Chordata; class Mammalia; order Artiodactyla; family Physeteridae; genus Physeter; species Physeter macrocephalus. The sequence goes on along the minus strand of NC_041224.1, from coordinate 126,894,898 downwards.
CTCATCACTGCCTTAAGATGAGAAACCAAAATGAGAAAGATGGGTCCTATTTCCAAGTGGTTTTAACAAAATAGCTAATGGTAGACAAGGTTATAGCTGAAATGAGCTCATTAGATGAATTCTTTTTAGTAATACACTTTGCATGCCAATTAATAAAAAATAATTAACCTTTAAATATATCAGGATATTTTCTAGATTTTGAAATATGGACTCCATTTGTTTTTATCCTTGTGTATTTTAAGACCCATGGTAATAGAAAAGAGTCATGCTGAGACCTCCAAGAATAAAGATGGATATTAGGACTGGGTTTAAATAGATTTCTGTGGTTCCTTAGGTCTTTTTTTAACCTCTTCCCTTTGCCCTTTCAAAAGAGCTTCACTATAGATTGAACAATTTTAGACTGAAATTGGGGAAACATTATGTTCATGGAGGTGGAAAACACATATTATTTCAAAAGAATGGAAGATGATAGAAGGTTACCTTGAACCTCAAAATTTCTCTCCTTGGCAAATGGGCTATAAAATGACTTTCTTAATATGACCCCAATTTAGCATAGTCCTAAATTTCAATGACTTCTTCTAGATTTTTGAGGTTAAAAAGAATGGAAAAGTGGGTTCTCTGTGATTATCTCCTATAGAGACTCCATGCTTGTGATCCAAAAATAATTTGAGGATGTCAGCATGTTTGCTTTTAATCTTGGCAGTGTGCCACGAAAAATATGAGCGATAAAATCAGTTACAGCAAACATACTAAGTTGCTTTTTATTTCGTGTCTGCTCTGTTATTCACTTTTTCATCAAAGTTAGAATTGAAACAAGCTAATCTATTTCTCATCAGGAAAACTTATACTGTGTTTGGACGAAGTGAAAATCAATAGTAATAGACAGTTTTAAAAGAAGCACTCTAGTTGTTTTGGAATTCTTTTTTAATAGGTTTTTTTTTTTTTTTTTTT
>NC_041224.1:126865524-126891651 GCF_002837175.3 Physeter macrocephalus | reverse complement strand
TGAAAAAGATACATGCACCCCAGTGTTCATAGCAGCATTATTTACAATAGCCAAGACATGGAAGCAACTTAAATGTCCATCGACAGATGAATGGATACAGAAGATGTGGTATATATATATATACAATGGAATATTACTTAGTCAAAAAAGAATGAAATAATACCATTTGCAGCAACATGGATGGACCTAGAGATTATCACCTTAAGTGAAGTAAGTCAGATAGAGAAAGACAAATATCATGTGACATCAGTTACATGTGAAATCTAAAAAAAAAAAATGTTTCAAATTAATTTATTTATAATACAGACCCACAGACATAGAAAAACTTATGGATACCAAAGAGGATAGTGAGGAGGTGGGGGGTGGAGAGATAAATTAGGAGTTTGGGATTAACATATACACACTACTATATATAAAATAGATAAACAACAAGGACCTACTGTATAGCACAGGGAACTATATTCACTATCTTGTAATAACCTGTAATGGAAAAGAATCTGAATGTGTATATATTTATATATACACACATATATATGTATATATATATTCATACATATATATATACATGTATATAGATGTGTGTGTGTGTATAACTGAATCACTTTGCTGTACACCTGATACTAACACAACATTGTAAATTAACTCTACTTCAATAAGAAAAAGTTTAAAAAAAAAGAAGCACTTTGATGGATTTTTTCCCACCTCAACCACAGCTCCTAGTCCAGATAAAAGAGGGTAAATCAAAGGTTGACCATAATTGTTTTGCATAATCAAGAAAGAAGAATTGGAGTTTCTCCCTAGAGGGATATGATGATGATGAGAAATGTAGGGATGGAAGAAAGAGGAAAATATAAGACCTATCAAAGAGGTAAAATTAGGCTGGTAGGACATGTCAGTTGATAAATTTCTTGGTAGTGAAAGTCTGGTATGGAAAACATTCTTTGCTTAGTGGGTTTTTTTTTTGGAAACAAAAGAAGAAAATAGTGTTTATTGTGTGACAAAGAGTTGTAGAAACAGGATGTCATGAAAGGAATCAAGACCAACAATCGAGCCAGGTGAAAACAAAGAAGCATAGAACACATAAGTCTAAAACAAGATGAGAGGTGTTTGAGAGTTGAAGAGGGCTTTAAAATTCCAAAATCTACCTACATTTATTTATTTATTTATTTATTTTTTGTGGTACGTGGGCCTCTTACTGTTGTGGCCTCTCCTGTTGCGGAGCACAGGCTCCGGACGCGCAGGCTCAGTGGCCATGGCTCACGGGCCCAGCCGCTCCGCGGCATGTGGGATCTTCCCGGACCAGGGCACGAACCCATGTCCCCTGCATCGGCAGGTGGACTCTCAACCACTGCGCCACCAGGGAAGCCCTACCTACATTTTTATGTACATATGTATGTATCTTTTAGTGAGCTTGTGACTCCAGGGATCAGGAGATTATGTAAACCTTCAGACTGATGACATCCTGAAACTATTAGATAAAAGATTAATATCCTTATTTTTATAGAAAGAATCATTTTGTGGACCTTGAAAACTTGCTTTGCCTACTCATCACTGCCTTAAGATGAGAAACCAAAATGAGAAAGATGGGTCCTATTTCCAAGTGGTTTTAACAAAATAGCTAATGGTAGACAAGGTTATAGCTGAAATGAGCTCATTAGATGAATTCTTTTTAGTAATACACTTTGCATGCCAATTAATAAAAAATAATTAACCTTTAAATATATCAGGATATTTTCTAGATTTTGAAATATGGACTCCATTTGTTTTTATCCTTGTGTATTTTAAGACCCATGGTAATAGAAAAGAGTCATGCTGAGACCTCCAAGAATAAAGATGGATATTAGGACTGGGTTTAAATAGATTTCTGTGGTTCCTTAGGTCTTTTTTTAACCTCTTCCCTTTGCCCTTTCAAAAGAGCTTCACTATAGATTGAACAATTTTAGACTGAAATTGGGGAAACATTATGTTCATGGAGGTGGAAAACACATATTATTTCAAAAGAATGGAAGATGATAGAAGGTTACCTTGAACCTCAAAATTTCTCTCCTTGGCAAATGGGCTATAAAATGACTTTCTTAATATGACCCCAATTTAGCATAGTCCTAAATTTCAATGACTTCTTCTAGATTTTTGAGGTTAAAAAGAATGGAAAAGTGGGTTCTCTGTGATTATCTCCTATAGAGACTCCATGCTTGTGATCCAAAAATAATTTGAGGATGTCAGCATGTTTGCTTTTAATCTTGGCAGTGTGCCACGAAAAATATGAGCGATAAAATCAGTTACAGCAAACATACTAAGTTGCTTTTTATTTCGTGTCTGCTCTGTTATTCACTTTTTCATCAAAGTTAGAATTGAAACAAGCTAATCTATTTCTCATCAGGAAAACTTATACTGTGTTTGGACGAAGTGAAAATCAATAGTAATAGACAGTTTTAAAAGAAGCACTCTAGTTGTTTTGGAATTCTTTTTTAATAGGTTTTTTTTTTTTTTTTTTTGTGGTATGCGGGCCTCCCTCTGTTGTGGCCTCTCCCGTTGCGGAGCACAGGCTCCGGACGTGCAGGCTCAGCGGCCATGGCTCACGGGCCCAGCCGCTCTGCGGCACGTGGGATCCTCCCAGACCGGGGCGCGAACCCGATTCCCCTGCATCGGCAGGCGGATGCGCAACCACTGCGCCACCAGGGAAGCCCTTAATAGGTTTTTAAAATTGACATGAGCTTAGTTGATTTTACACAATAGCTGAGTAAGGAGCTGCCTGGAGTGACATAGAGGGGCAGCTTCTGAATGGATCTCATATACTACCCTACATAAAAGTTGGAAATCTCAGTAGGAACTCAGTTCTTTAAATTAAGCTATTTTTGTCTATTTAAATGTCCTATAGCCACAATTTCTTATAACCCACTTTTGTTTAATTACTTCAACTACATTCTTCACTGGACTCAGAGGATGTCCATTCCTTGTTATATTTTCTTTTTATCTATTATTAGCATCTTTATTCCTCACTTTCTCCCTCAGTTTTAAATACCATTTTCATCACTTTAATACTTCTTTCACTGATATCCTCTGAGATCTTGTATCGTGATTCCATTGCACTAGCTTAGAAAACACCAACCCTAGATGGATTTTAGTTTTTCTGGGTAGCTCTTAGACATCTAAACACACCTCAGAAGTGTGGCAGATTTTTAAATCATTGTCTCCAAATTCATTTGATCTCTCAATGTGTCGCGAAAGTTTTCTATATATTATCTAAGCAGATCTCTTATTTTTTTTTTTTTTTTTTTTTTACTATCTTAGTACTTCTCAACTTCCCTCAAACTGGGATCTCTTCCCATCTTGCCTTTTCACAGCCTCAGCTATCCTCATCTCTTCACTGAAAAAAAATCCCTCAACTCCTGTTTCCCTGCTGTGAAATAATAGAAAAAGTATGTATTAATCTCTGCTTCCAAGTTCCTGGCACAGAGCTCCTAAAATCCTTGTAATTTCCTAAGTGATAAGAGTGCTAAGAATATCTTTTGTTCTAATATTTGGTCTTTGACCCTGGTTCCTGACACAAAGCTCCTAAATCCCTTGAAATTTCCTGGGGGTATAGGAATATCTTTTGTTCTAAAGACGTGACTCTTTATGGGCTCCTAGATAGCTTCAGGATGGGGGCTGATCACCAGAAAGAACAAACCATGATTGGAGCTTTTAGCCCCACTCTGCATCCTCTGGGAAGGGAAGAGGGGCTGAAGATTGTGTTCATGATTGATCATGCCTGTGATGAAACCTCCATAAACATCCCAAAAGTGTGGGGTTTGGAGAGTTTCCAGGTTGGTAAGCACATCTGTGTGTTGGGAGGGTGGCACACCCTAACTCCACAGAAGCTTGTTTGCCTAGGACCTTTCCAGACCTCATCCCACGTATGTCTTCATCTGGGTGTTCATTTGTATCCTTTATCATGTAATCAATTAGCAAGTGTTTTCCTGAGTTCTGTGACATGTTCTAGCAAATGATTGAATCCAAGGAGTGGGTCTTAGAAACCTCTGATTTGTAGCCAAGTTGGATAGAAGTTTTGGGTAACCTGGGACCTGCTAATTGTGGTGGATGTCTAGAGATGGGGGCAGGCTTGTGGGACTGAAACTTTAACCTGTATGGTCGGCACTAACTCTAGGCAGATAGTGTCAGAATTTCTTGGTATGGAAAACCTGTAGGTCTGGTGTTGTGAGTGTGGTAGTAGTGTGATAGTTAAGGTAAACAGTGAGTTTTAATTTTTAACCCACTTATTTACTTACCTGCACCTGTACCCAGTGTTTCCTCTCAACCATCAATTATAAAGAAAAAAGTGTTCCTTTACACTGAAAGAGAACTCTTCCATCTCTACTCTGAACTCCATCTCATCTCAATTTTTTAGGGGCCTCATTCTCTGGATTATTCCTTCTGTGTGTTCAATATGCTCTCCTTAACAGGACTTTCACATTAGATTAGTATTTTAACATATTCAGTTCTCTACTCTCTCAAAACAATAATTTTCTTCTCTCCCAAATTTCCTTAAAGTTGACAGTTTCTTTTCACCCTCAGCATTCTTTAAAGAGTACTCACTGACTTTATTTCTTTCTCTGTCATTCCCTCTTTGCCTTCATTCCTTTCTAATTTTATTAGTCAGCTTTGCTGCAGTAAAAAATTACCCCAAAATCTCAGTAGATTATAAAAATAAACATTTATTTTTACAAGTCAGCTACTGGTGGTTTGCTGTTTTGCCTCTTCTCCCTGTGTCTTATTCTGGGACCCATTCTGAAGGAGAAGCCCTTTGGGAGTTGCTGTTTTCATGGCAGAAAGCAAAAAGTAAGAGCTGGTGAAAACATTTGATGCCCCTTTAGCTGTTATTTGGAGCTGGTTAAGCTCTAATCCACAAACTTTTATGATATTTGGACATATTCACCTTTTGTATAATTGGTATAAACTAAGAGATGCAGAAAACCATTTTCCCGGAGCATAAGTCAAGTTAGTAATGAGAACAAAAATTTAGGGGTACAGTTTGTGTTGTCAGTGCTGAGCAACAGATCCCAAGAGATGGAAGTGTGCTTTAACACATTTATTTTTTGTGTGTTCCTGATATGTGAAGCCCAGAGTGGGACTCTTTTGTCTGAGCCTAAAGGTGGTTTTCACTTGGAGGTTCCATATTAACATTTAATGAATGAATTTTTGGTTTCAGATCAGATCCTTCTCTTGCAGTATGAGGGCAGAGATCATGTTCTTTTTATTCAGCATTAATCCTAATGTTCCAATTTGCCCTCATACTGCTACTGATCCTCTTTCTAAGCCAGAAATGAGGAGATAAGCCTCAGTTCAAAGCTCAGAATCTTCCCACTCTCACAAGATAAAAATCCCAAAATCCTGTTTAGCCACAGCTTGTGCTCCTTTCTCCTTCCATCCCCTATCCTATTCATTTTGGCAATTTGAACTAGTAAAATGTGTACTCTTGCCTCTGCTGTTTTTTCCAACATGTGTCTATCACTAACTTATTTACACATCAGCCTCCTATTCATCAACTAGGTCTCCACTTAGACATTACCTTCTCTATTGAACCTATGTGATCGTCATACACAGATTTTTGTATGCCTTTCTTTGTGTTTCTACTGAAATCCTATTACATAATTATGACAATGAATACATTTAATTATGCTGTCTTATATAATTTGTGGCACATGGCCTGAGTAATATGTATATACATAAGGGTAATATATGTGTATTACATATATTGCATATTATACATTGTATACAATTATTATAAAATTATATATATTACATATATGGATCTATATCCCTATATATATATATAACATATGATTCATATGTTAAGTATCTATATATGGAAAATAGGGGAGCAATACACATTTACTAAATAAATAAAGTGTTCTTGTCAAACACATTTTTCCTAAACATTAAGAGATAATCTTTGTTAACTTTGAAATTTTTCTGAAGTAGCCAATCATGGTCCAAAATAAGGAATTCTGCTTTTTTAATGTATCTTTCCTGTCAAAGTAATTAGTTTCAAGTGGGAAAACTGATATATAAAGCACACACATGCCTGAAAATTTCAGATTCTTCTCCAACTATTCAAAGTTATTAGAGATATATTCCTAGGCTATGTCTGACTCTGCCATTCATTTCTATTTGAATTACCTAAACTGCTGAACAATTTAGGAGATTGGTGACTCTTAGCAAAGCGTTTATAATATGTTGCTTTTATTCATTTATAGTACTTTGGTTTCCCAACAAGTTTTATCTGAAACATTGCATTTATCTCTTAAACTGTTTCCTTACCTCCAATCTCCCCTCTTTCCCAAATACAGTCTTCAGGATGATATTTTAAAAATACAAATCTAGTCCTTTTACTCTTTAGTTAAAAACAATCAATAATTTTCTATTTCCTATATTCATTATAGACACTTCCATATCCTTCATTCTTTATTCCCATTCAATCATCAAGTTTTATAGATTCAGCTTCCATATCATCTATCATATCTAGCCTTTCTTTTCTATCCCTAGAGCTACTGATAATTAAAACATCTGTCATATTGTACGTGAATTACTAGAATAGTTTCAAAAGTAGTCTCTCTTCTTTGGGTTTTGTATTTCTCTTAAATTCTCTGCTGCCAGATTGATTTTTTTGTAAATTAAAATCAGATCATATTAGACACAGGCTAAACTCCATCATAATATTAGCACACAAAAGCTCTGCTTTTATCTTCTGATTTTTCTTTTTTTGTGCTAATAACGCTGGTTTTTCCATATGGAAAACCCTTTTGTACTATCCTTCTGTAAAACAATTTCAACACTGAGTTTGATCAACCTTGTCTGTAAAGTCTTTGCTGTACATTTTACTACCTCCCTAGCAGAGAACTCACCATTCCATTCCATTCTTGGTGCCCCTTTTTTATTTTGTTAGTAAATATCTTTCTTTCTTTCTTTCTTTCTTTCTTTCTTTCTTTCTTTCTTTCTTTCTTTCTTTGCTTCCTTCCTTCCTTCCTTCCTTCCTTCCTTTCTTTCTTTCCTTTCTTTCTTTCTTTTTTTTTTGCCAATCTGATGGTTGTGAAATGCTATCAAATTGGTAAAAATATAATTTGCTTTTTTAGGATGATTAATGTAGTTGAACAATTATCTTTATATTTATGTCATTTGTATTGTCATTTCTACCAATATTTTTCAGGTTATGTCTTCATTTTTCTTTTAGGTTGTTTGCTTTTCTCTTATTTATTAAAAAAATTTTCATATATTCTAGCTACAAATATTTACTTTGATAGTATGTATGGCAAGTATTTTCTCCAAGTTGCTGTTTTGTCCTTTCACGGTCTTTATATAATTTTTAATTGAAAGCAGTAATTTTTAACCCAGTAAAAATCTTCTCTGCTCTTGTTATACTTTAAATTTGTTCAAGTATTATGATTTTAAGATCATAAAGATATTGTTATATATTGACTTCTAAAGGTTTTATATTTTTGTTTTTCACAGTTAATTATTTAATTCACTTGGGTCTGGTTTTTGAGCTTGGTTTGATATAAGGAAATCCTTTTTTTCTCTTAAGGATAGTAAATATCCTCACTCTTTTATTGAAAAGTCAATCTTTTCTCCATTAATCTACAATGGAATAAATCAAGTGTCCAGTTATGTATGGATCTATTTCTGTACTCTCTATTTGATTTCATAATAAATCTTGATATCTAGTAGTACAGTTTCTTATTATTTTCTCCTTTAAAAATATGTTTTGGCTATTATTGCAATTTTACAGTTAATTGTGAATTTTAAAATCAGCTTCACAATTGTACAATAAAATCTTTTGTGTGAAATTGATTAAATTATAGATCAACTTGATATCTTTACAAAATTGAGTCCTCTATTCTACAGAAATGGAAATTTCCATTTATTCATGCCAGCTGTAATGTATTTCAGCATACTTTTATGGTTTTTCCACAGAATATTTACACTTTTTGTTAGATTTAAGTTCTTTTAAATTTGATTATATATGTTTATATGTGTAGAGAGAAATACTTTTATTATATTAAAAATCTTTTATTTTTATTGTGAAAAATGCCATACAACCGAAATTATGAAAGTATGTCTCTTAAAAAATAATTTGAAATTAAATATTCCTACTGTAACCACCACAATAAGAAAGAGAATGTGGCCTGTCCCTTAAAAAACTCCCTTTGTTTCCCTTACTGATCATAGGCTTTCTCTCCGTCCAGAGGTAACCACTATTCTGAACTATGTGATAATTATTCTCTTGCTTTTCCTTATAGTTCATTATCTATGTAAGTATCTCTAAACTACGTAAAATAATTTGGAAATTACATGAAGGGTCATACTACATGTATAACTCTTTGACTTTCTTCTTTCACTAAAAGTTATGCTATGAGATTTATCCATGTCAAACCAGATTATTCTATTGCAGGAAAATACCATAATTTATATGACAGTTCTACTGTTAAGAGACATTTGGACTGTTTCCAGTTTTTGACTGTTGTTAACAATTGTGTTATATACATTCTTGTGCATGTTTCATGATATAGCCATGTACTGAGTATCTCTGGATCCAAGGACTAGAATACTGTGTTGCAAGATATGTAACAAATTACTATACCAGATAATACCAAAACATTTTTTAAAAATAGATCATTATTGGAGTATAATTGCTTCACAGTACTGTGTTAGTTTCTGTTGTACACCAAAGTGAATCAGCCATATGCATACATATGTCCTCATATACATCTTTATTGGAGTATAATTGCTTTACAAGTTTGTGTTAGTTTCTGCTGTATAACAAAGTGAATCAGCTATACATATACATATATCCCCATATCTCCTCCCTCTTGCGTTTCCCTCCCACCCTCCCTATCCCACCCCTCTAGGTGGTCACAAAGCACCAAGGTGATCTCCCTGTGCTGTGCAGCTGCTTCCCACTAGCTATCTGTTTTACATTTGGTAGTGTATATATGTCCATGCCACTCTCTCACTTCGTCACAGCTTACCCTTCCCCCTCCCCGTGTCCTCAAGTCCGTTCTCTACTTCTGCGTCTTTATTCCTGCCACATCTTCTTTATCCATTCATCTGTCGATGGACACTTAGGTTGCTTCCATGTCCTGGCTATTGTAAATAGAGCTGCAATGAATATTGTGGTACATGTTTCTTCTTGAATTATTTTTTTTTCAGAGTATATGCCCAGTAGTGGGATTGCTGGGTCATATGGTAGTTCTATTTTTAGTTTTTTAAGGAGCCTCCATACTGTTTTCCATAGTGGTTGTATCAATTTACATTCCTACCAACAGTGCAGGAAGGTTCCCTTTTCACCACACCCTTTCCAGCGTTTATTGTTTCTAGATTTTTTGATAATGGCCATTCTGACTGGCGTGAGGTGATACCTTATTGTAGTTTTGATTTACATTTCTCTAATAATTAGTGATGTTGAGCATCTTTTACGTGCCTCTTGGCCATCTGTATGTCTTCTCTGGAGAAATGCCTATTTAGGTCTTCTGCCCAATTTTTAATTGGATTGTTTGTTTTTTTGATATTGAGCTCCATGAGCTGTTTGTATATTTTGGAGATTAATCCTTTGTCTGTTGTTTCATTTGCAAATATTTTCTCCCATTCTGAGGGTTGTCTTTACAATAAGGAAATTTTTTTTTGTCTTAATAAAAGTAAGGAAATAAATTGGGGACATAGTTAATTGGCTTCTTCCATTTTGAATCTTGGGGAATCTTTCTCTTCTTTCATAAGCTGGAGACATTCTGCTCTCTTTCTGTATCTCTCTGTCTCTGTTTCTGTCTCTGTCCCTCTCTCCTAAGTCCCATTTTCCAGTTTATTTTGTTTCTTACTTTTTCTCGTATTCCTTCTTCTCTCTCTTCTTTCTCCTTCTTCCTTCCTAGATTTCTTTCCTTTCCTCCTCATCTTTTCCACTCTTCCATTATTCACACATTCAACCCTTCTTTGTGGTATTTAGACTTATGTTTTTGTTTTTGTTTTTGTTTTTTTTTGTGGTATGCGGGCCTCCCTCTGTTGCGGCCTCTCCCGTTGCGGAGCACAGGCTCCGGACGCGCAGGCTCAGCGGCCATGGCTCACGGGCCCAGCCGCTCTGCGGCATGTGGGATCCTCCCAGACCAGGGCGCGAACCCAGTTCCCCTGCATCGGCAGGTGGATGCGCAACCACTGCGCCACCAGGGAAGCCCCTAGATTTATGTTTTTAATATCATTTCATGAGCGTGCCATTATTCCTTAATTTTTGCCTCAGGATTTTTTTCATTATCTCCAGTTTGCTGTCCTGCTTTTTGTCTCTCATCCTTTAGTCAGTGCTGACATTTGCTTAATGGGCAAAGGACTTGAGTAGACATTTCTTCAAAGAAGACATACAAATGGCCACCAGATATACAAAAAATGCTCAATATCACTAAGCATCAGGGAAGTACAAATGAAAACCACAATGAGATATCACCTCACACCTGTTAGGATGGCTTTTATCAAAAACCAAAATAATGAAAGATAACAAGTGTTGGTGAGGATATGGAGAAATTGGAATCCTTGTATATTTTTGGTAGGAATGCCAAATGGTGTAGGCACTATTGAAAGCAGTATGAAAATTCCTCAAAAATTTAAAACTAGAACTATCATATGATCCACTTCTCGGTATATATCCAAAGTAATTGAAATCAGATTTTGAAGACATATCTGCACTTCCATGTTCATTGCAGCATTATTCACAATAGTGAAGAGGTAGAAACAACCTAAATGTCTATTGATAGATGAATAGATAAAGAAAATGTAGTAAGTATATACAATGGAATATTATACAACTTTAAAATAGAAGGAAATCTTGCCATGTGCAACAACATGGATGAACCTGTAGCGTATTATGCTAAGAGTAATAAGTCAGTCACAGAAGGACAAAAACTATGTGATTCCACTTATATGAGGTATCTAAAATAGTCACACTCATAGAAACAGAGAGTAGAATAATGGTTGCCAGAGGCTGGGGCAAATTGCTGTTTAATGGGAGCACAGTTTCATGTATGCAAGATGAATAAGTTTTAGAGATCTTCTGTACTACATTACGTCTATAGTTAACAAAACTGTATTGTACACTTAATGATGTATTAATAGGATAGATCTCATGTTAGGTATTCTTACCACAACAAAACAAAACAAAAACACAAAGGGACAGGAGGAAATTTGGGGAAGTGAAAGGTATATTTACTACCTTGTTGACATGGATATATACATGTCAATACTCATCAAGTTATACTTATATGTACATTTTTTGTATACATACACATGTATGTATATTTGTGCAATGCCTTGTATATCACTTATACTTCAATAAAGCTGTTAAAAAACTAGCATGGGTAGTTTTATCTTGGGTCCTATTCCATTTATCCAAATTATTTCCTTAGTACTTAGGAGGGACATCTGGATAGTAAATATTTATATTAAACTAATGTCCATCAAGAGGTCTGAGGGAATAAACTGAGATTCTGGGCAGTCCCAGATTTGGAACTTGATCCCTGCTCAGTTTTTCTTTGTATTCCCTTAAACCCTGGTAACCAGTATTCTTTAGCCACAGTTCTTCTCATTCATATCTCTACACTAGGTACATAGTGTGGTTCTATTCAATGCTTATTTACAGCTCTGTCCTCTCCAGTTCTGGAGGTGTATGCTCTGTCACACCTCTTGAAAGTTCTCTCTTACTTCTGAGTGAAATGAAAAGAAGAGCACTGCCTTCTGTGGGTTTTTGTTTGGAAAGGTCACTTGAATTTTCCTATTAGCAGAGCCTTCTCTGCCTTTTTTAGTTCTTAGTAAGAAAAACAGCTATAGGTAAACTGGGCCCATCTTTCTCAGGGCCTATTAAAGTTCCAGAATTCAACTCTACTTTATCATCCACAATAGAGTAATTCCCTACCCCACTTATTTGTGGATCCCCATTCTTTTAAAGAAACAGTGCTAGAGCAAACCACTCAGAGTGGTTTCAAGTTTCCATCTCTTTATCTGGTACATGAAAAAGTATATTAAATGTGAATGACTCTCATTCTTTCCTTGGCTTGCTGTAGTTTCTAGATTTCACTTGCCTAAATAAGGGAGTATAATAGACATGGCCAGAATTCCTTCTACCTAGATTTCCAATGAATCTTTGGATTTTCTTTGATTTATAACTGTGTATTCTATACCTGGACGAAGTCTCTCAATATTTGTGATATGAGGTAATAACATTACCTAGGGTTCAGCTTTGGGTTTCCATATTCTTTTTCCACCTGTTCATTCTCTTCTCTGTTCACTCAGGGTTGATTTTAAGGAGAAGAATTATTAGAGGCATGCATTTAAAACTGCTGCCTTTACCAGAATTCCTGTCAATATACTTTAAAAAAATCACTATTTTTTTTTTTGGAACAACTAAACGTTATTTATAAATATTTAAAATTTTAAAACTTATTTTACTAAATACTGAATTCCAGAAACAAGGAAAACATTGAGGCCATTCATAAAGTTATCCTATTATTTGTCCTTTATTTCTAACATTTCTAGCTAAGTCACTCTTTATGCGTTGATTACAATCACTATGAATATGTTCACTGAAATTGGTTCCCTGATGTGAAATTCAATATAATTCTATTGATGGGTCTACCTGTGGTAAGAACAGAAGATAATGTATTCATTTCCCAATTGTTAGTGCCTGTTTCAGATTTTCCTATGGTAAACATTATTCATTTTCAGTGTGCCCTTTTCCCCACATCCAGAAAAGGGCCAGCTCAACTCTCATGGCTACTTTCCACATTTTTCTGTGTACTTCCTTAGCATATTCAGAGAAAAATCGAAGTCACTATCTCAAATATCCTTTTATTCAGCAGTAAAGTCACTCTCTAAAACTCAGGTATATGCTCAGAGTACAATCTATAACTTCTGTAGGCCATCTGGGATCCATCTAAAACATTCTATAGCAGAAAGTAATATATAAATATTACTGTTGTTCTGTAGTGTCGATTGTAGATTTGTAAATGTAAGAGAAAATTCAGATCTGTATGAGGGTATTGATTATAACTGTGGATCCTTATGTAAGGAAGGGAAAATTCCATTGATTTACTTGTATAATAAAAGTTGGGAAGTATAAGAATTATATTTTCAAATCTCCAACATGATTCAATTTTATATGTCCTTTCATGACATTATGATGCTACTGTAAGCTTAATGTATGTGTTTCTAGTCTCCACAGGATAGTTTTATACACATATTTTATTTCTCTAAAATCATTCAATTGCACTGAAAGTAGTGCACAGTATTTTCTGAAATGACTATTATATCTGTGTACATAAGGCTTGGCTACATGGTAATAAACTAAAATTTAAAATCTTTATACATAATTTTTTTTAATTGTAGAAGAGGTAGGAAAGATGTAAAAAGATGCTATTTAGCTAAAAATATTTTGAAACCCAATCATTCAGCAATTTGTTGTATTTACTTTCACATACTTTTGCATTTATACATTTAAATTGTATTACATTATTTGCAAAATTTTTTTGGCCTACTTACTTAGCTTTATAATATATTATAAAAATGCTATATATATATTATATGTATATATGTATACTATAATTGCTGCAAGTTCAAATATTTGATTATAGTATTATTTACTAATAATCAGCCATTGTTAAACACATTTTTTCCCTTTTTTCTTATCACATTCGACACAGTGGTTAAATTCAGCAATATAGTTATTTTACATCTGTTGAGTGCCTACTACTACTAGGGCATTAGATGAGGTATCACAGATAATGATCAGATATTATTTTGGCCCTCAAATCACTTATAATCTAGTGGGGAAGCAGCCTTCAATCAAATGATTACACAAACAAATGTTAATTGGTGAATATCTCAAGGGTTTATAAAGAAAAAAAATACCCAGGGCTTTAGGATCTCATAATTAGGGCATTTAACTACCTAGGGAGGTTAGGGAAAGGTTGCCAAGGATGAACTAAAATATGGAGGTGTCAGTTAGGTGAGTAAGGAATGGTAAACGCCCAGACTCTGTGGGAAGCAAGTGTGTGGGAAATAGAAAGACCTGAAGAAGGTCAGTGTGGAAGTAGTAGTGAGAGCAAAGAGGGTTTTATGTGACCAGGCTGGAGAGAGATTGGAAGGGCAATAACTGCAGGGCCTTGTTGGCCACATTAATAGTTTTAATTTTTTCTAAGCCTAATGGGGTAGAAGGATATGAAATGGCCAGACTCCCATTATGAAGAAGATTGTGCTCCTTTAACATGGATGCATGTTTTACCAGTTGGGGGTGGTTAATGCTGAGGTACAAGAGAACACTGAAGTAACTAGGCATTGGTGGTAAAAATGGGAGAAAAATGAGAGATTTAAAATATACTTGGGGGATAAAATCTTTACTATTTAGATCGGGGGATGTCAAGGATGATTATAAAATATTTACACAACTGAATGGATGATGGCACCCCAATAGTTCAACATGAGTAAACAGTAATTATATAAGAAGAGGGAGAAGACAAACAGTATCGTTCATTTGTCTCTGGGTATCATTCATTCAAAAGAATAGTATTGGGAGACAATTACCCATGGGTCTCTCACATTTCTTCATGTTTGTCAAATGAGACACTGGCTACGCTTTGTTTCAGTCTATCTTTTCAAGGATATTTGTACAGTAAAGAGCTTTGAAAAACATGGGTAGCTCTGAAGCAAAGTATAGGTTTTTCTACAGCTTTGTAAAATAGTGATAGTGTCCCCTTCCAGGGAAAGGGCAAGCCTACATACTGACCACTATAAAATATTCAGGTTCCTGAAGCTCAGGGATCCTTTCCTGTAATGCAATCCATAATGTGTGCAGGTGTCATTTGGCCTCTTTATGTCACATTGTGGGAGCTGGGATACAGGGAAATAGCATGAGAATGTTGACATTCTGTCTACTGTTATTGCTGTGATAATAAATCATTCTTCATCTCTCATTCCAGAGTGTTCCCTCAGCATCAGTAAACCTGTGACAGGCTAACTTGTATGGTAAAATATCAGACCCTACACAGTCCATGACATTAGGTTCCATTTGACACATAAAATCAAAGAGCTATATATTAATTTCAACTATAGTACAATTGCTTACCATTAAAAACAAATCAACTCTTCTTTTAGATTTGAGAATTTTAAACTATACATTTTGGTTCTTTCCTTCAAGCGTTGATATGCTTATTAACATAAATGTTCTTCAAATCTGTCTTCACATCATCCTATTCTAAGTTGTTCATAGCACAGACTAGTCTTAATATTTATAATCAACATTTTTTGATAAATTTAAAACACACATGTATGTGTACATATATATAATTATAATAATTATTATTTAAAAACATTTTCCAGTTGATTGTTCTCTTTGGGAAATGTACATCTTAAACTTTTTATATTTCCCTTTTGTTCATTGTTATACTGTTATAATATTCATATCCACATCTGCATATTTTGGAGGCATATATATGATGAAACAAAATCTTACTTTCTTGTTTTTCTTTGTTAGTCTCAACCAATGAGAAGATGTGCCAAGCAGTCAGATTTAGAGGCATAAGTGCTGGTTCCTAATTTTTATTCTAAAATGACTGATTATCAATAAAATATGTATTGTATCTTTGATTAGATTTTAAAATTATAAAATTCAATATTCTGAACTTTAAAACTAGTCTTCCTTTTGATCTGGACCAGGTGTTTTAAATATTGTATTCTATTTTCTAAAAGTTCAGAAATGTTATTTTGGAAGTTGCTTCCTGGTTGATCTGTGCCAGGCACTTGTTAATAGGATTTTCATTTTACCGCTTTAAAAAGCTAGTCTTAAGCTTAGCAAATATACTTATTTTTCCATCACAAATTATAGTGGCATCTTATGTTGCCAACCAGAAAGGTGATCTGGTTCATGTTATTTGCTAGAATTATCAGTATTCTTTTTAGTTCATTGCTTTGAATATTTTTCAATCTTATATTTACATTGTTTAACAGAATTCCAATCTAATCAATCAAAACATGCAATTTTATTAATGGTACTTTGTTTAGGAAAATCATTAATATATTGAAAAATATGTTTTTCAGAATATATGTATTTTCCGGATCTGTCAGTACAAAGATATTTCCAATCATTTTAATCAAATCGGAATTTTTAAGTAAAAATAGATTTTTTTCATCTTAATTTACAAAGAGGTTTATTCTAGTTACCTAACTTTCAGGTACTCCAAATTCTGCATGGAGAAATGTTAAAAAGTCTTTTTTTTAAGTACAGAAGGAATTCAATTCTGGTTTTCCCTTATCTTTGTGAGAGGAAAGAATAATATTTAATCTTTCTGTTTTTATTTTCTTGGTTGTTACTGAACTACTGCTTCTTTAGTGAATGACTAGAGCTTTCATGAATTTGTAGTAGGAGTAAGAAAGAAGGTTTACATATAACATTTATTGCAATGTATTGTTTTTCTTGCATGAGAAGTGATGTGTGAATACCAAGTGATATAACTGTAATTCAAAATTTATTCTCTCAAAAGTGTAAAAGTGATATTTGGAAATACAGTTTATGATGAGTGAAAATGCATTACTTATGTCCTTAGAAACATATATGAAGGAACACCAGTCTTAAACCTGCAAACTTACTTTTAAGCATCAACTTATATATTAGGATACTTGATGACTCCATCAAAAATAATAAAAGATTCAGACTGCGTCTACACTCATGACTTTCTTCAGACATATTGCTAACTCTCTATCCCATCTGTTGGCACATTGGAAAATTAATTTTCATCTCCTCTAATCATTTGAATAGAGATAGAAAAAAAAGGTCTAAGTATTTTTTTCAGTGGAGCAAAGATACTGAGGAGAAAAATAGAACACAACATTAATTTGGGCCAGGACAAGTGGTAAAAGAGAATGGCATTTCAGGCACCTGCGTTCACAAGTTTTTCTAGTTTTAAAATATGTTCATATACTTCAATGTGGGAGGCAGATGGGAACATTCTGGTAGTGTTTTAGGTGTGGTGTGAAAGAGACTGCTCCTTGACCCCAGCATCTATCTTTTGTAAGAGAAAACTAGGCAATATGACCAGCTAGAAGAAAGTATTTCTAGTTTTCTTTGCTGGTAGGTATGTGCATATCTCTGACTTCTCACCTACATGATGAAAGGGTTAACGTTAGGTGGGACTTCAGGGAAGGCTCCATAAATGGAAGGGACTCAAACCCATTTTTCCTCTTACTTCCTCCTATTGCCTGCCAGAAGCAAGGGTGTAATCACTAGAGATCTAGTAGATATCTTTTACAACGAGGTGACTTTGAAGATAGAAGCTAGGCTCTTAAGGATAGAACTGTGGAAAAGTAGGAAGCTGCATCCCTGATGACCCTGTAAAACTGTATTTAAGCTCTAAACAGCTTTTTTACTGGCGGGAGAATTACCTTTCATCTTTTTTAAGCCACTGACTCTTAACTTGGCTGCAAATTGGAAATACTTGGAGAGTTTTAAATACATGAGATGTCTGGATTCTATTCCAAGAGATACTGATTTAATTTATGTAGGATGCAGCCTGGGTATTGGGAATTTTCAAAGCTCCCCAAGTGATTCTAACATGCAGCAAAGTTTGATAACTACAAGATTAAAATAGTTCTTTTTTTTCTTTGTGTGATAGAGGAGGCGTCCTATTTCAGCTGAAGACAATTACTAACTGATACATCTATCATACACAGTTGGATTTAGGTATTATTCTTTTGGTTTACCATAATCTATTTGGTAAGTTTGAATGAACCCACAGGGTGCAAAATACTATGTCAAATTTGCTAAAGTTAAGTTAGTTTCTGTCTACTACTACAGTTAGGAATCTTTGCATAGTTTAGCATAAGTTACTTATAAATACAAAAATAACTATAAATGTATTTAAAGATTTATGAATATTGTATTAATATATCTGGCAAAATATTTCTATGGTAAAAGTGAGTAGCAAATAAAATCAAAGTATTTTTGGTGTTTGTTATAAGAAAGATTATTGGTAATAAATAATAGGGAGTTTAAATTTAATAATTTGATTATTTTAACTGAATTTAAATAATGGGGAATTTAAATAAGAATTATGATCTTTTGAAAATATTAGCATTTTGAAAAATCATTAGGACAGAAACTCTCATAATAAAACCAAGTGCTTGTATTTTATGCTAATACTAGAACACTGCTTCATCATTGCCCCAATTTTCTTTTTCTGTAAAATTTCATTTTGTTTTTGAAATTGTTAAGAATATGAGAGGATAGACTAGGTTCTCTGGATGAGACAGAGTCAAACAACTTTATAAAAGCTGAGTATGGACTAGTGGGCCATTTCAGAATCCTGAAAACTCCAGACAGGAGAGAGCCTGAATCTATTTACTTGTTAGCTTTTTCCTACTGATCTCTGCCAGGCACTCAAAAGAGACTGACAAGAAAACAAGGAGACATGGAAAGGCACAAGTGAGCAAGACCTGCCAATGTTCAAGGTTTGAGCAGCAGTACTCAGAGAAGCTCATCCACCTATCCCCCTCTGGACCCTGCATGAACACAAAGTGATTGACCACCTTTGGGGGACATGCTCAAAACCCACCTATACCCCAGATGCTTCTCTGAAGTGAAACAAATGTAATCTGTCATTGGCAGGAGGGTGATGGTGGTGGCAAACAACTTGCTGGTGGCCTAGACCACACTCTGACACAAGGCAAAAACCTTGCACCAAAGAATAAGCAAGAGAAATCTACTGGCTGGGGAGGAGCAGGAATGTTGCATAGGCAGGCCAGGCCTACTTAAAGCTTATGGTGAGCAGGTATACTGAGAAAAATTTTTTGTATCTATAGGCCTCCCACAAAGCAAAAGGTAGTAGCAGTCCACTGAGGAGGAATGAAGCCTCTGACCCACCTAAATTAATTCTTGCAACAATGAAACACAAACTCCACTCAATTCCTGACTAAACTGACTCACCTGCCATCCTCTCCACCTGTCTCCCAGGATTCATCTCACAAATGTAGTGTTTCTATACATAATATTATTTACATCAGACTCTACTGTTATTTTATGACCAATGTTTGGTGCTTAATGAAAAATGATGAGAAACAACAAATTATTATCCAGAGAAAAATGCAGACCTGGAGCTGGCCTAGAATGAGATCCAGAAATGGCCCAGAATTTTTATAAAAATTAGTAATTTAGTCATTTACTTGACTTTCTAATGAGAAAGTCTCAAGTTTTTTATTTATAATGATTATATTTACAGGATTGTGATAGGTACTGATAAGTAAACGCAGAGTCCCATTGGCCCCAGGGAAATTGGGAAATTACTTGGTGTGAAACTTTTGTGCATTAAACAGTGATTAAGTGAAAGTCAGCACAGAGAATGCAGAGACCTACCTTCTCCACTTACCTCCTCAAGTTCCTTTCCTAATTTGGCTCAACAACTACATCCTTCAGGCAGAAAATCAGAAGATGACACTCTTTTGTTTTCTGAATACTTCTTCCTTTATGAGTATCCTATTATTTCATGCATGCTTGATCTCTTTTTTCCTCTATGATTATATCAGTTGTAAATATATATATATATAATCATATATAATATTATATAACATATATATATAACTTGTACATATAAAGTTTTCATTGATTTCTTTTATTGTCTTTGTTTTTCTATTTTCCTTTTTCCCCTTTGTTCTGATTTCTAATTTCCATGATAACATCATGTGGAATAATTTGATTTTCTATTTATATTTAACAATTAAGCAATACTGGCTGTTTAAAAAGAAATATGAGACTTTTCAGCTGATGGGCTATTTTCATTGGGGGACATGATACCAGTTATTTCTCCACTTTTGGGGGGGTATTATTTTATTTTAAGTGAGTTTTATGCAAGTACCTTGAATGTGTGTGTGAGTGGGTGTATATCAAGGTGGAGAATCCCCAATCTCAGAGAACCTGCCTTAAAATAGGAGGTTTAACTCATTCTCATTTTTAATGATTATTATGCTTTTGGATTTATTTCTGCAATCTCATTTTATGTTTTTCAATTGATTATTTTTTCTTTTTATTTTGTTAGTATTTCCTTCCTACTATTGGACTGTTTGAGATATTTTATTTCTTTTTTTCCCTCTAGCTGTATGCAGTTGCACATTCTATTACTGTGTTTATGTAGGTTACACTTAAAATTTTAAAAGATATATTTTAGCTTTTATATTTCTATCATTGTTCAGATTTATTTTATATTTATATCCTGCTGTTAAATAATACAAAATTCTTCCTGCATTCCGCATCTTTCCATTTAAAATCATCTCTGATTTTTCTTACAGTTTTGTTTATTTTTGTGTTATAAATCAATAATTATGTTGAACCTAACTTCAATTGCTGTATTTCTCAATGTAGTTTCTTATATTCTATATTACTATTTTGTTGATTTATCGTTTTAAAATTTTCTTATTCATTTGACTATGTATACTATACTGAAGATGGTAACACGTCTGAGGATATCACTTTCTAAATTTCTAATTTTGTCCTTATATTTGAATGCTAATGGGGGTAGAAACTGTAAGTAAATAAGTGTAGTAACTTGTTCATCAACCCAAGGTCCCATTCTGCATATCTCCCTTTTCAGATATCCTTTCTCAGGGAAATCAAACCTTTAGCTTGTCAGCAAATCATGAATCATGGTATCAGCAACTCCTAATTTTTTTCCCTTCCTTCCTCTCCCTCTGCCTTTCCTTCTTCCTTTCTTCCTTCTTCCCAATTATTTTCTTTATGCTGGTTTGTGGAGAAGCAGTTACTTTAAGCTGTAATCTGATTCTCTAGCCTCAAACTGAATCTTAAAATCTTTTCCAGAGAAATCTTTCAATTTTTCAGAACAGTAGTTCTCAATTGTCAGATCATAATAATTACCTGGAACAATAATTAAAATACATATTACAAGGAAGAAACTCCAGAAAAATAACTTGAAAATGTGAAATTGTAACAAATACCTGAATATTTTTATGTACTAGAAAATAGTTTTTAGGATTTTAGCCTGAGAGTAAAAGCCACTGTTTCCAGTTATCTAATATATAGGTGGGGGTAGTGAGAGCTTCATTGGACCAGTTACTCTTAAGCAATTGTAATTTCTTACACTGAAAATTACTCCAGGAGCCCTTTATGGTTAAGATAGTTGTTGATTGCTAGTTTCAAGTTTATCTGGGCTTTGAAAGGAAGGACTGCTTCTGGTTTTGGAGAAGGGCTGTTCTTTCCTCTGCTTTGAATGCTCCAACTGAGGTCAGTGCAACATTTTATGAAAAGAGTGCTGAGAACTGATGAGAAACGAAACCAGTGGTGTCCATGGCAGAGCTAAGAGCAGTGGGAAGTACACTTGAAGTGAAGATGAAGCTGCCAATTAGGAGAGCTCAGGGATGATCAAATGTCTCTATTCTCAAATAGTAGAGAGGAATTTGTCTTAGAAAAGACTAGAGGCTGACCTTTGGATTACTGGTGCAAAATTTATTACCAGTCTATTTCCTAAATAACTAGATACCATATTAGAAAATTTACTCTAGGAATAAAGAAAAAAACAGCAGAGGTAACATTATTGAATGAGACAACTATCATGCCCCCTCCTCATCTACATATATTAAATCTAGATTAGTAGTGATTAGTAAAGATAGGTTTCATTACTACTGAGTGAAGAGTAGTAGTACTTTCATTGCCTCTGAGTAGAGAAACAGCTAAAACTAATAACATAATATTACAAAATTAAGCAATAGCAGTCTCTTTATTGATTTCCTGATTTAAGATTGAACATATCATCTTAACCCTGGATATTTCTTTAGGATGTGCTTGCACTTAAGTATTTGTTAGCAAGTAAAATTATGCGAATATATTACATTTCAGATAGGCTGTATTTCTCTTATGAAACATATAGGATAAACCAGGACCTAGTCTTTATAAAAATAAACTCTTTATTAAAACAGTATCAATGTTACTCAACCTATGTAGGGACTATAAACAGTTAGTAGCTATTTTAAAATAATTTTAAAATTTTTGTTTTAAACACCGTAGGGTAGTTTATTCTGACTTTAGTTATTTCTCAGTACAGGTAGTTGGTTACCTTTAATGTCAAATTTGTTTTGAAACTCAGCTTGTAACTTTCAAACAGTCAACAGTTCCAGCTCTAGGCCTGAGCTTAGCTAACCTTGCACGTGGCTGGCTGCTTCATGTTGGTCTAGTTCTTAGCTGATTTGAAATATCCATGTGTCTAAGTCTGCTGTGTCTTCACCAAGGGTTCTTTTTTTGGTGCCTCTCGTCTGTACCAGAGATAAAATAAACTCATTTTCTCAAGTTTTTCTCTTTCTCTATTCTTACTCTCCAGACCTTCCAGATTTTCTTGCTTAATTTAAGATTCTGACTTCCAGCTGAAGTGTATAGAAAAATATTCTTTTCACCATGGAGCACCATTCTTGATAACTGAACATCATAGTATATTTCTGATTCTGTTTTCATATATCTTCTTAGCAAGGAAGACCTAGCACATATATGCTGCATAATGGAAGCATAAGTCCCTCTCTTCCCACATGACTATCATCTAGCTTGCTCTAATAACTTTCTTCCCTAAAAATAGCTTTCCTATATATGATAAATTTATTCTTAACATAATCCCCTAATTTAGGGGCAATGATTTTATCTGAGCAATTAAAAAAGATTAGAATTTTAAAGACATCCTTAAAACTTATTGAACATATAGACCTATGTTTTTCTACAAACATGCTTCTCCCACAGTAATAATAATAATCTTTGAAATTTCTTTAAGTAAAAAGATACAGTCATCATTAAGAATTTTTAAGACATAAAATAGACTTAATGACTCTACCAAGTTCTTTTGGTTTAGTATAGAGCCATGGGAGGTAGGGCCCTCAAATGAAGCAAATTGATTTTGAAACATAAATACCAGATTGTAAGGTCCAACTTAGAATCTTATTAACAGTCTCTCTGGGTGAAGCACTTGGAACACAGGATATTTAGCCACCAGAGCAGTTGTAATTAAAATGAATATAAATATAGTGATACAACATTGTAATTAGCTGGTATGTAACATTTGAATTTTCAAATTGCAAGTGGAAATAAAAACCAAATCAACACTGCAAATTCTAATTACTTATCAGACAGGGACATAAGATGAAAGAGTTCAAACTAAAGAATTTTAAATCTCAGCAAATTTAATTATCTTCTTATTTTGATCCTGTACTGGAGGTTACTTTGTGCCATTGTATCTCCTTCCTCCCTTAGTGTTTTTCAATTATTCAATATTCAGTTCTATCCGCTGTTGCTTATTTCTTAAGTGACTTATAATGTTTCCTCAGAAAATTACATAAATGCTCATATATACTTAGTTAATACTCCAGTTGTGAAAAACCTCAACATTGGAACTCATTTCCATTTATGATTGTGTAGGGAGGTTATAACTAAGTGTAACGATAAAAATACTGTTCAAATAATATGATTTTATAATGATAGTGTCTGCCACAAACATTATGGCACATATGTGTCACAACAGTGGCTATGGAAGAGTCTTCTGGAAATTACTCGTCTATTGTTCTCATCTCTTTCTGGGAACATAGGAGACCTTTGCTTACTTGAATTCTTACAGTTAGTTCGATCCATAACCTGTGATTGGAAGTGACATTGTCATATTCTGATTGGGGCATTTAATTTCTAGTATGAGACCCTTTAGTGCTCTCTTCCCTGACCAGAGTGAAAAGAAAGTCACAAATGCAGGATAGTGTGGCTACACAATGGTGGCATCTTGCAGCCCCTGTGTGACTGTGGATTAGCCCCCCACCTCTACAACTCACCAACCACAGATTGCACATGTAAAGAGAAATAAACTTGTATTGCCTTAAACTGATGAGAATTGGAGGTTGTTTTTTGGTTTTGCTTTTTTCGGAAAAAAATTTGTGCTTGATTGGGGTAAAGCTTAAGAAAATGCTATTTATCTGAGACAGTTTCTTTACTACTTTGTGCAGACATGAAATAGCATACTTTTCATTTTTAGTGCAATGTCTGTTCTACAATAAAGGCGATGAGGGGTACAGTTGCTTCTGAAGCACCTTGAATTGATTTGATAGATTGGTTATGCTCTAGGTAACAAAATAATGGCCTGGGGGTTTGACAGTTATTCTACGAACCTATTGGGATATTTTATTTCATGTCTCTGCTTGGCCATCTGGCCCAAAGTATTATTATTATTATTATTTTTTTTTTTTTTGGTACGCGGGCCTCTCACCGCCGTGGCCTCTCCCGTTGCGGAGCACAGGCTCCGGACGCGCAGGCCCAGCGGCCATGGCCCACGGGCCCAGCCGCTCCGCGGCACGTGGGATCCTCCCGGACCGGGGCACGAACCCGCGTCCCCTGCATCGGCAGGCGGACTCTCAACCACTCCGCCACCAGGGAAGCCCTGGAGGTTGTTTTTTAACAGAGTATAACCTAGCCTATTCTGATCAATACATTATCTCATTTTTAATTGCTTTAATTTAAGCAGCCCGACAAATCTGTGAGATGTTATTTTCCTTTTGCAGATGAAGACACAAACTCCAAAAGCTGACCACTTTCTCAGGGATTTTGAGCCTGTAAGAATAATAAATGAGAGCTAATTCTAAGCCTGGTACTCTTGCTACTATTCCAACTGTATTGTAAAGTCAATTGTAAAACAACTGCAGTGTGTTTTCTATCAGAACTGTATTGGTTTGCTGGATTATACAGGGTTACACAAAGAGCAATTCAGGAAAGGCAGGGAACAGAGCTGCAGTGATTTTTAGTATTCAATTTTAGTCTAGGCAAAGAGAAAACATCTGCTGTCTTCGTTACTGCTATAGCTGTTAGAAGTGCTCTCCTTAGGCTGATGCTTAGCCTGAGGGGAGAAAACCAGCTGAACGTGCTTGGAAGGATTTTTTTTTCTTTTACATTTAGAAGGTTACATTGGTATATCCTCCATCACAGGGATGGAAACAGAAAGGTAAATGAATATAATATTGCTTGTTGCTTCATGTTACTCAGATTGGGGGACAGTGTTATTTTTAAGATTCTCTTTTATCACAGAATTTGTGGTCAGACCATGTTCTGATATTTGATCTAGAGAGAGGATCACTGTAAGCATATTTCAAATGATATGTTAATTTTACTGCTATTGGCAGAGTCTAAGAATTAGAGAGTTTTGAAGGGGAAGTTTATCCTGAGTATTTGAGAATAGTGGCTAGCTATGCAGGATCAGGAATCAGAGCACTTACAATGCAGGCAACCTTGGAAAAGTTATTTAACTTCTATTCAGATATCTGTTGAACAAGGAACAATAGAGCTTGGTGAGTTTTAATGAGATAATATATGTGAAACACTTAGCAGAATGTCTGGGATAAAGCAAACAATCAAATAATGTTGGAATTAGAAGTTTTTCCGAGTTTTCAACCAATTGAGATATAGACTTTTTTGTTAGATTGGAAATAAATTTATTATCTTTTTTAATACTGGCATTTGAATTGAAGAACTCAACTTAGACAAGAGGCCACCATTGGTATTTTAATTTAATTGAACCAACTAATTGTATTAGTCAGCTTTTGTTAGGTAATATTGTGGTAACAAACTATTCCAAATATCTGTGGCTTACAAAAGCAAAGATTTATTTCCTGTTTCTGTTATTTGTTGGCTGTAGGTCATCTTAGGCTCTGCTGTATGTCTTCTTTATTCCAGAATCTACACTGAAGATACAGACACAATTTAGGACATATTAGACTGGTAGCACAAAAAAATAAAGAAATGGCTGAGCCATGCAATACCATTGCTTGGAGTTAGCACATGTCACTTCCACAGATATTTCACTGGCCAAAACAAATCATATGACAAACCTGATATCAGTGTGGCAGAGATGTATAATCTATCTCTTAGGAAGAAGCCATCAACATTTTTTTTAGCATCTTTATTGGAATATAATTGCTTCACAATGGTGTGTTAGTTTCTGCTTTACAACAAAATGAATCAGTTATACATATACATATGTTGCCATATCTCTTCCCTCTTGCGTCTCCCTCCCTCCCACCCTCCCTATCCCACCCCTCTAGGTGGTCACGAAGCACCGA
>NC_041224.1:126864564-126865220 GCF_002837175.3 Physeter macrocephalus | reverse complement strand
CTCTAGGTCCATCCACCTCACTACAAATAACTCAGTTTCATTCCTTTTTATGGCTGAGTGATATTCCGTTGTATATATGTGCCACATCTTCTTTATCCATTCATCTGTTGATGGACACTTAGGTTGCTTCCATGTCCTGGCGATTGTAAATAGAACTGCAATGAACATTTTGGTGCATGACTCTTTTTGATTTATGGTTTTCTCAGGGTAAATGCCCAGTAGTGGGATTGTGGGGTTGTATGGTAGTTCTATTTTTCGTTTTTTAAGGAACATCCATACTGTTCTCCATAGTGGCTGTGTCAATTTACATTCCCACCAACAGTGCAAGAGGGTCCCCTTTTCTCCACACCCTCTCCAGCATTTATTGTTTGTAGATTTTTTGATGATGGCCATTCTGACTGGTGTGAGATGATATCTCATTGTAGTTTTGATTTGCATTTCTCTAATGATTAATGATTTTGACCATTCTTTCATGTGTTGCTTGGCAATCTGTATACTTCCCCCTCCCCATATCCTCAAGTCCATTCTCTAGTAGGTCTGCATCTCTATTCCCGTCTTGCTCCTAGGTTCTTCTAACCATTTTTTTCTTTATTTTTTTAGATTCCATATATATGTGTTAGCATACGGTATTTGTTTTTCTCTTTCTGACTTACTTC
>NC_041224.1:126851041-126863453 GCF_002837175.3 Physeter macrocephalus | reverse complement strand
ACCAAATTCATTGATTGGCTCTAGTGGTTTTTTGGTAACATCTTTAGGATTCTCTATGTATAGTACCATGTTATTTGCAAAAAGTGACAGCTTTACTTCTTCTTTTCCAATTTGGATTCCTTTTATTACTTTTTCTTTTCTGATTGCTGTGGCTAAAACTTCCAAAACTATGTTGACTAATAGTGGTGAGAGTGGACAGCCTTTTCTTTTCCTGATCTTAGAGAAGATGGTTTCAGTTTTTCACCATTGAGAACAATGTTGCCTGTGGGTTTGTAATATATGGCCTTTATTATGTTGTGGTAAGTTCCCTCTATGCCTACTTTCTGGAGGGTTTTTACCATAAATCGGTGTTGAATTTTGTCGAAAGCTTTCTCTGCATCTATTGAGATGATCATATGGTTTTTCTCCTTCAATTTGTTAATATGGTGTATCACGTTGATTGATTTGCGTATATTGAAGAATCCTTGCATTCCTGGAATAAACCCCAGTTGATCATTGTGTATGATCCTTTTAATGTGCTGTTGGATTCTGTTTGCTAGTATTTTGTTGAGGATTTTTGCATCTATGTTCATCAGTGATATTGGCCTGTAGTTTTCTTTCTTTGTGACATCTTTGTCTGGTTTTGGTATCAGGCTGATGGTGGCCTCGTAGGATGAGTATGGGAGTGTTCCTCCCTCTGCTATATTTTGGAAGAGTTTGAGAAGGATAGGTGTTAGGTCTTCTCTAAATGTCCATCAATATTTTTAGAATAATATAGTCTCTTTGGGTGTAAATATTTATTACCTTTCCTTCCACAAAGGAAGTATGCTCACCTTTTCCCCAAGTGCAACAACAATCATGGATGGAATCATGTTCATGGTCTCCGAATGATTATATTTGTTTCAGCTCTAGGTGTGGCTTTGCTGATCTGGAGTACTGTGGACTATAAAGGGAATGTATCTGTCTCCCATACAATCTATTTGTACAGTGGAATGGAGAAGGGTCACTCCAATAAACCCTACAATTCAGAAAAAGGAAGAGCGTGAAGTGCTCAGCAATCACTGCTCCAAAGTAATTTTGAAGTTCTTCTGTGTAGATGTCATAAGGGCACCCCGTACCCAGGACATGTGGAACACACTTGATTAGGCCCCTGCTCCCTAAAATTCTTTCTTTTTCATCCTGACTCATAGCTCTTTTGGAGGTACAACTCTCTCAAAAACATGATCAGCTTCTTGTATATTTGATACCACTTAGCTTTTGCCATAGCTATACACATAGTCCTTTATAACAAACACCTGTTTCTTTAGATTTAATTAAGGGCTACTTGAATCTCCTGTGGGAGAGCCAAACCTTTGGTCTCTTTTCTAAATCATTTTTTCCAGCTAAAATTATTTAACAGGCACTACATTAACCAGTTCAGAGCATTTAAAATGAATTTCATAACTTCTCTTTGATTTGGTCTTGCCGCTAAGCTGAGGTTTTGTAGACCTTGTATTTTTCAGTTTTACCTGTTTTATGGTTGGATGAGAAAACAAGTTGCACTTTCCAACTGTGAAGGTCATAGAATTTCTATATTTTCTAATCTCCTTTTTAATCTGTTACAAAATAGCAAATTCTTTCCTGAACTCATCTTTCTTATAGAGTTTTAAAATATATATCAAATTATCACAGAAACTAATCACACCACCACATTCTGTTTTCCTACTTTACCTAAAGCCACCTAAAGGATCTTTAGGTACAATTATTAGTAGAAAGCAGTTTCCCCAGATGTATGCCACTGCAGAGCATGAGTTTTCACCTTTCTTGGCTCTAATAATAGTTGGTCAGATGTCCACTGTCTAGTCCCAGATTCAATGCCACACATTTTAGAATTTTTACTTCAGTGCCCTAATTATAGTTACCACTTGCTGTGTTAGTCACCTTTATCTAGGGATAAAGTCCAAAATCTCTTATTAAATCCAATACAATTTAAGTATAAAGTCCTGCCTTTTCCAAATTCATATTCTATTCATTTGCTGTCTAATGTATTTCATACAGATGCCTGGGTGGAGATGAAGGTCTATCAGCAGCAGCAGCTTGGGTTGTATGCCTCCATTTTGAATTGATGAAGTTTGTTTGTATTTATAAAGTTAAATCAACCCAGTGTCAAGTCTCTCCTCGGACTCAGTTTTCCAAAGAGTTAGTCAAGGGGACACAACAGAATATCAGTACACTAGCTGTATTTCCATATGAAAATTTGAAAATAAAAAAGACAGTCCATCGACTCATAATACCACCCAAATTATGCCAGTACACTTTAGAGCCATATTACTCTGGCCAGTCAAAAATTATAGCAGAGGTTTAGTTATCCAGAGGAAAGAACTAGGGGAAGGGAGAGGACATAGGGAAAAAGAGAGGCAAGGAAAGAAAGAGATTGTGATTTTATTCTTGCCAAAATGGCTCTCAATCTATTTCATTTTTCCTGAATCTACTACTGAAATCCTATATTAATAATAATTGGAAGAAATATCCCAATCAAAGGGTACTTATGATTTTATATTTATGGTATATCATACTTTGGGGAAAACTCCAAGATAGTCTTATGGCCTCCTTTTTTAAAGTGTGGTATTTGAATACACCTGTTTTCTTGACAAATTTTGAAATATGCTGCAGTGACACCTACAGTACCAGGATTTACTTTAGATTCCCATTTTGCCCTTAGGTTTGATCCTTCATGCTTAATATCCCTCTTGATTTTTATTTCTCCTTTGAACCTTGAAGTCCTGATACCCAAACTGAGGATGGGCTTCCTGTTCCCTTTGTGAGCAAAGTACCCATATTTTTAATAGCCCAACAGGCTTACAAACCTGGGTTCATAGCCTTGCATTGTTCTTTGTCCCATTCTCTTGAACTCCAACAATATATACTTTTGGCAGAGTCTCTGAGTTTCTCCATCCTGGAGATGACCATGCTGTACTGAAAAGCCCTCCTTTGCCTCAGAGTTTCTAACTTTACAAATATTGAAGCTCTAGTCTGCCCCCATATCATGAGTGTCAGCATTTCTTCACAAAAAATACGGGAGAAGAGGAAACAGCTGATATGTTATGGGCCACTGAGAAATGAAGAACTAAGAACAAGCAGAGTTGCAGATTTTTCCAGACCTTAAGTCAGTCAATACCTTCTGGGATAACTAGAATGACTAGTTTACTGGAGGTCCAGTCCCAGAGTTTGGGGGAGTTAGTTTTTATCAGTTCCGAAATAATTTTTAGTCATTTGCAACAGTGACTGTCTATTGCATCAGATCTAGGAATTCTTAGAGTTATTAATTTTACTTCCTGGGGACAATCTCTCCTTTTGTCTATTGGTTGTCTCAGTTGAGAATTGTGGTCACTATCATTTTTTCTAAGACACTATCTTTAAGATCCCAGTGAGTAGAAACATTTAAAATGTAGATAAATATCTTTTCTTCATTATTTTGAATTTCCAAGTAGTGGGTACGTAACTGATATTATTTCATGCAGTGAAATAATATCTTACTATCTAGCAATGGAATATGCCTTTAGTGTTCTGTTTCTTCTGTATACTCTTAGTCATTTACAATAGTCAATTTGAGTTTTAAATCTTTTGCATGTTTCTTAGATTGTTTATTGTCTTCTCTCTCTACCATGTATAAGGCTAGGCTATAACGTCTGCATTCCTTTTTTACCCCTTTGCTCTTAGGTCCACACATTTGTTTTCCTATTACATTTCTCTATACTTTCCCCAGAAGTATGTTCCGTGATGAACTTGGACCCCTGCCTCTAACATAAGAACAATTCCACTTGAGGAATTGTACTCACGTTAGAGGAATTGTTCTCACGTTAGATATGAAGACACTAAGGCATAAATCTTATCAACCCTGTGACCATCATATTGGATAATTCTACACAGAATTATCTATAACCTAGACCAAGATATTATATATTTTTGTCTATTATGGGCCATTGTAAGATGGTTTATCTTCAGTGTCATTTAGAGATCTAACTTTATAAATTTTCTGACCATATTCCCTCAAGAAATATATAGATATGCTTTCTCAGATAAAAGCAAAACCAAAGAAAACTATCACAAACACCAAAAATAACAATAACAAAAAGTCTTAGCTTGAAGCTATCAAATGTTGCTTGAAGTATTTTAGACTGATCGTACTTCTCCCATCTGAAATCTTTCTGAATTTTCTTCAACCACCTGGCTGTCTCTGTTTTCAAGCTAAGCGTTCCCAATTGCACTTATTACAGACTCACTATCTGCCATTTTGAGTGCTTTTCAATAGTTTTTTGGATCTGGATTGTCCCTATGAGAATAATTTTATTTTATTTTTTTCTGTGATCTTCTTTCCCTTTCTTCTTTAAGTCTCTTCGGGGCCCCCACCCTCCATTACCTATTAATAACATAATATACACAAGTCTGACTTTATTTCCTTTTATTGGATTTCACCATCTCACTGTTTTTGTTCTGAAAGCAAGATTCAATCTGATTTTGAAACTACTATGGTTTCTTATTGATATTCTGAGCAAACCTGACTTCTATAGTCAGATAATTAAAATGTATAATCATTAATAATGATTTTATTTTTTCTTCTGTCTCAACCTAAGAAGAAGAATTTCTCAATCAAGAAAGAGTCTGTGCTTTTCAGCTTCCCTTTCTTCTTTAAGTCTCTTCGGGGCCCCCACCCTCCATTACCTATTAATAACATAATATACACAAGTCTGACTTTATTTCCTTTTATTGGATTTCACCATCTCACTGTTTTTGTTCTGAAAGCAAGATTCAATCTGATTTTGAAACTACTGTGGTTTCTTATTGAGAAAGAGTCTGTGCTTTTCAGCTGACTGACAAAGACAATAACTCCACTATGATGGCTGCAATGCCCAAGTCTCTAAAATCAAAAGCCTTTGTCAGGGCTTAATTTATTAACCATGATGAACCAACTTGAGATTATTGTCTAGGAGTCAGTAGCAAACCACCTGAATCTCTGAAGTTAGAATGTTTAGTTTCTTCTTTGTTCTTATGTGAAATTCACTACATTTACAAAGTGACAACAATTGAGGCAGTGTTCCAGTGCATGAAAGTTTAAAAGTAATGGTAGATTGCAAAATCACCAAATTTCTTTACCCCTCACTATATCTACATACTGTTTGATTTTGTAGTTTTCCTCACTATAGTGTAGATTTTATTTGCCCTCTCTTTGAACTTGGGCTTGCCCTTTAAATTATTTTGGCTAATAGAATGCTGTGGAATTAATTATGTACCAGTTTTGAGTCTTGGCCTTAAGAAAGCAACTTCTTGCTCACTTGGACCCCTGCCTCTAACGTGAGAACAATTCCACTTGAGGGGTAAGAAACACATCTAAGTGAGATGATGCTATTATGGACCAGCCAATAGCCAGCCTATCCCTAAACATGTGATAGAACCCAGTCAAAATTACCACAGTCTGCCTTATCTATACCTGATACAGACATATGAGTAAGACCAGGGTGGACTCCCAGCTGACCTCCCAAAATTCTGTAGATTCCTATTAAACCTAATAGTTACTATTTAAACTTTTGACTTTGGGGTAGTTTGTTGTTTAGCACTATGGTTATGGTTGATAATTAATACAGAGGGTCATGTGCCAGAGTTCTATGGTCTGCCAAGGAATGTGCAATATGCCCATTGTAATTTAAGTTTTGGGACTATAGCCCTCATTAAAAATAGAATACGGTAATTTCATGAAGTAATACCTCAAAAACCTGTATACAGAAGTTCTGCCAATTTTGATGTAAGCCTTAATTGAAATTAAATGACTACCTGTCTCAGCCTCATCTTCAATGTGAGAAAAGGCCAGGTTGTTTCAGGGGTATAGTCAGATCCATGCCTGATTTTCCAGCAGCTAATGGTTCCTCTTTCTAAAGCGTGCATCTATTGAAACCAGATTCAGGCCTGCAGAAACCTACCATTATATCACAAAAGATGTTTTATTCTTTTCTATGTGTTATTTAGTCCCTTAATTTCCTGCTTTATACCTATTTGGAAGGTTTTCTTCCCCATGTTTTGGTCATTCTGACTCAGGCTAAATAATCATATCTCCTCTGAGTGCTGAGTCAATAGAACATATGCACAGGAGACAGGTAGGAATTAAGGTATGTCTAGATTGGATACTGTAGCTTGAACTAGCGGCCAAAGTCCAAAACTGTACACTTTTTACCGTAAATTGGAGTTATGTACTCATTCTGTCACTGGCAGAACAGTTGGCTTCCTCTACCGTTTGGGAAAACATACAAATGAAAAAGTTAATATTCAGGAAGTGCCAGAGGGAGCAGACACTACTTGCAAGTAGGCACTTCAGAGAGAGAGAGAACAAACAGCTTAGTAGTTGAGCAATGGCCTTCAACATATGAATCTACGTAATTAGACAATGGATTCAGAAGCTTGTAAGTTGGAGCCACATTTCCTCCCGTGAAGAGGAGATAGTGAACAGATAGAAAGGGACCAAAATTTTTCCTTTGGGCATGCAGTACAGACCCTCTACCCTCCATGAAATGCATGTGGTAGCTTTTTCCCCTTATAAAATATAACTTTTATTAATGAAAATAATGATTCTTATTATTTTTGTTCTAAAACTATGTACCTCAAATTGTTCAGAACATAATTTACCAAGCCAAGCATTAGATTTTCATCGAGTTACACAAAACATGGTAATGACATTGAACATAAAATATTTTATCATAAAATATAGTTTAATAACTTGTAATTGGGACAAGAAGAAAGCCAATATGTGGATGTGGAATTCATTAGTGCTGTTTTCTGGGCTTTAAATTGCACCCCCTTTAAGTTGGGCATAATTATATGACTTGTTTTGACCAATGAAATGTGAGAGAAAGTGATATGGGCTCCTTCCCAGCTGAAACCTTTTAGAGCAATGTGTGATTCACTAAATCCCTTCCCATTCTTTGGGGCTCCTTGAAGTAAGTGAGAATACAGAATTTCTATTTGCTAAGTTCCCTGATGGAATAAATCCTTCTAATCACATTGAACATGTAACCTGGGTAATATATAAACCTTTGTCTAAACCATGGAGACTTCAGGCTTGTTTGACTTCAGGCTGCCTTATTCTGTTTTTACATTCCATAAAAATATCTGAATGCATTATAAATGACTGATATCGTATGTTTTTGTTATGTTAGTACCCAGTTATAGTGGTTTTAGTTTCTTGTCATTGGAGCCTGTGAAGATGGCATTCTATGATTTTCAGTGGAGAAGTAGTTGGAAAACTGCAGCTTTGCTGTAACATGGAAGAAAGAGAATGAACTTAATGAGAATTTAACTCTTAGCAAATAAGTTTGAATAAAGTAGTAGTGTGAATATATTAGTGCATATTAGTTGTTGACTGCATTTGATAAAGAATTACAAAGAAGAAATGAGCCCAGAATTTCGCAGTGGTTGCGCGTCCGCCTGCCGATGCAGGGGAACCGGGTTCGCGCCCCGGTCTGGGAGGATCCCACATGCCGCGGAGCGGCTGGGCCCGTGAGCCATGGCCGCTGAGCCTGCGCGTCCGGAGCCTGTGCTCCGCAACGGGAGAGGCCACAACAAAGGGAGGCCCGCATACCACAAAAAAAAAAAAATCAAAAAAAAAGAATTACAAAGAAGAAATGAGCCCAGAATTTGCTGTTATTGTCTCAAAGGTTGGTCAGAGAGGAGAGAGAGAGAGAGCAGAAATATTGGGATTTGTAGGGTTGAAAAGGTAACTAACTGCTTCTTAACCTCAAATAATAAAAGATAAAATGGAGAAATTCTTTGACCAATAAAGACATTAAATCTCAGCCACAAGGCAATACTTTGATCAAGAGAATGGCTGATACATCCATTTTGTTAAAATCTTTCTCTCAACTAAAATGTCTTAGTGTAAAGGCTCAACTAGGAGGGTAGTTTCAATAAATCTTTTTAATTAGAAAAAAGTACTCAAGGAAAAGAGACTAAATGTGTGGTGCTTCCACTAAACTCTGATAGGTTGCAGAGGAATGCAATAAAATTGAGAAAATAGTCAAGGTATGAGAAAGCAAAGAGATATTAAAAATATCTGAGAAGTCTCAAAAAGATTGTGTGTGCAGTAATTGGTACATGAGATAGTTTTGATTCAACTAAGTAAGAAGCCCATGAAGGTTTTAAGAGGATTGTACTGCTGAAGAAACCATGAGGGAGAGTAAGATATTCTAAAATTATCTCTCCAAGACTTAAAATGACTATTGGATCCCCAGCATTTTCCAGGTAGTAAATAGGATGAGGAGGCTGTTCAGCCTACAAATGTGCCTTTTTTTCCCTGATGCCCAATATATGTAACTAATTAGAATAATGGGAATGGAGTAATCACCCAGAGGGCAGAATCACAGACCAATGACCAACCTCAGTAGAACAATGAATGGAACCCTCTTCCTAAGGAGCAGAATTGTGAACTAATTAAGAAATGTTTTCCATCCTACAGGAGGGAGTCCATGAATGTCTACCTTAAAGGATTTCAGGATGTTACAGCAAATGGCTATAGGGCATATTTCCCATTCTTCCATTTTCCAAGTTGATTCTTTATTGTAGTTATACTGCCTCTTCCTCTATTGTATACCAGGTGCATGGGGAGCACTTCTTTGGTTTTAGGTCTACAGAATGTGAATGATCCCATCCTCATACCATATATGAAAGTAACTTCCATGTGAAATAAGTATCCAAACTTTAAAAATAATTCTATTTATATTGAGATCTCTATTTTTTTTGTCCAAAATTCTCAAATTAATAAGAACTTGACTTTGGATGTTTTAAATGGAACATTTTGAGGATAGGGATAGAAAGGATGAATAATTGACTGTTGGGATTAATGATGCTTGCTCACAGCAGTGGCTTGAGTGATGTGGTACAGGAAAATAATTAGTCCCTAGAGTTAATCCTAACTCTTTCAGGTGCCAAAATTCATCAATCATTGTTTAAATTCACCAACTAATTTCCAGCTGGGTCAAAAAAGAAGTTGCCCTAGATATTGCATCATTAAGTATGTGTGGAATAGAGTAAAGGAGGGTGTGATATACTTTGAAGCATTTAATATTAAACATCAGGAAATCTGACTGGTAGATTGAATTTATGCTTCATATACTCCCAGAGCATGAACTGGCATAGAAGTATGTTTAGAAATAAAATATCAACCATGATATAGTTTTACAGAAACCATATGGGAAAAAAAGCAAACTTGTAAACACCCTACTAATGACTTGCACACAAATGCAGCTTTAGACTACAAACAGCTGCTCTTGGAAAAATCAGCCTTAAAGAGGTTTATGCTTTGACTGCCTGAAGCTAAATTATCTTGCTGCAAAGCTCAGGGGAAAAAAATAAAGTTACATTTTGTAGGTATCAGCATAACTTCTGGCACGTTAATCTGGCACTGAGGCTTGAATAAATGTCATTTGATTCTCTGTTGGGGGTTATGATAGCCTTTAACAGAAACATGTTTAGATTAAACAAACCAGAGGACAAGATCATACAGTATGTTGAAAGAGTCTGTTTATGCTGAAAATATTTTCATAAATGGAGTAAAGATAAGGTATTTTGAGAGTTTAAACCATTCTAAGTTTCCTCCTAAGGTTCCTATTACTTTTTTCTTTTAGGAATCAGAAGAGTTTAAACCAAAAACTTTTTTTTTTTCTTTAAGAATAAGAGCATAACTTGGACTTCCCTGGTGGCACAGTGGTTAAGAACCCACCTGCCAATGCAGGGGACACAGGTTTGATCCCTGGTCTGGGAAGATCCCACATGCCGTGGAACGGTTAAGAACCCACCTGCCAATGCAGGGGACACAGGTTTGATCCCTGGTCTGGGAAGATCCCACATGCCGTGGAGCAGCTAAGCCCATGTGCCACAACTACTGAGCCCATGTGCTGCAACTACTGAAGCCCACACGCCTAGAACCCATGCTCAGCAACAAGAGAAGCCACCGCAATGAGAAGCCCGTGCACCGCAACGAAGAGTAGCCCCCACTCGCTGCAACTAGAGAAAGCCGATGCACAGCAATGAAGACCCAACACAGCCAAAAATAGATTAAATAAAATAAATAAAATTTTAAAAAAGAAATAATTAAAAAAAGAATAAAAGCATAACCAACATTTAGATATACACTACAAAGTTCACATGACAACTCAAGCCCTGCTCCTTTATTTCTATTTGTCCCCACTGTTGTTCTCTCTTTCTTCTCCATCATCAATAATTCTCCTTCTGGAAAATTCCCAATGTTGTACAGGTATGTTATAATATCCCTTAACTACATTTAACATACTGCTTCAGCACCCTCCCCATTTCTTTGCTCACCTTTATGGATTCCTCAAACCGTCTATACTTACTATCACTACTTTCACTTTCCTCAATCCATCTAGGTTTTTATGTCTATCCATGCACAAAAACTGCTGTTTCAAGATCATCAATAGCTTCCATGTTGTTAAATCTAATGATAAATTCTTAAACTACATCTAACTGGACCTCTCAGTAGCATTTGACACAAATGAATATTATAACTCTTCCTAAGATACTTTCTTCACCTGACCTCCAGAAAATCTCTTGTTTTTCCTTCTCTGTCACTGAGTGGTCTCTTAAAAGAGATACTAAAATATCCTTTTTGATTTCTTCTTGTGACCTGACCTCTAAATATTAGAGTGTCACAATGCTAAATCCTTGAACATCT
Source organism: Physeter macrocephalus (assembly GCF_002837175.3). Lineage (NCBI taxonomy): Eukaryota > Metazoa > Chordata > Mammalia > Artiodactyla > Physeteridae > Physeter > Physeter macrocephalus. Next base: position 126,852,760 of record NC_041224.1, on the reverse strand, counting down.
TTTCTTTATCAACAGGAATTTTCTAATTGATTTCATTCAGTGATATGCATGTACATCTCATCTGTATTCTGATAGCTCCCAAATTTTTGTCCTCAGTAATAACTCTTCTCTGAACTTCAAACACATAAATTCCCCTTGCAGTCTTATGGGCATCTCAAATTTAATGTAATTAAAACAATTCTTTTTTTTTGAATTTTATTTTATTTATTATTTCCTTGGTGTCCATATGTTTGTTCTCTGCATCTGTGTCTCAATTTCTGCCGTGCAAACCGGTTCATCTGTACCACTTTTCTAGGTTCCACATATATGTGTTAATATATGATATTTGTTTTCCTCTTTCTGACTTACTTCACTCTGCATGTTCATTCCCACCAACAGTGCAAGAGAGTTCCCTTTTCTCCACAGCCTCTCCAACATTTGTTTGTAGATTTTCTGATGGTGCCCATTCTAACTGGTGTGAGGTGATACCTCATTGTAGTTTTGATTTGCATTTCTCTAATAATTAGTGGTTTTGAGCAGCATTTCATGTGCTTCTTGGCCATCTGTATGTCCTCTTTGGAGAAATGTCAATTTAGGTCTTCTGCCCATTTTTGGATTGGGTTGTTGGTTTTTTTAAATATTTAACTGCATGAGCTGTTTATATATTTTTGAGATTAATCCTTTGTCCATTGATTTGTTTGCAAATATTTTCTCCCATTCTGAGGGTTGTCTTTTCCTCTTGGTTGTAGTTTCCTTTGCTTTGCAAAAGCTTTTGAATTTCATTAGGTCCCGTTTGTTTATTTTTGTTTTTATTTCCATTATTCTAGGAGGTGGATCAAAAAAGATCTTGCTATGATTAATGTCAAAGAGTGTTCTTCCTATGTTTTCCTCTAAGAGTTTTATAGTGTCCACTCTTTCATTTAGGTCTCTAATACATTTTGAGTTTATTTTTGTGTATGGTGTTAGGGAGTGTTTTAATTTATTCTTTTACATGTAGCTGTCCAGTTCTCCCAGCACCACTTATTGACGAGACTGTCTTTTCTCCATTGTATATCCTTGCCTCCTTTGTCATAGATTAGTTGACCATAGGTGCGTGGGTTTATCTCAGGCTTTATATTCTGCTCCATTGATCTGTATTTCTCTTTTTTTGCCAGTGTCATATTGTCTTGATTACTGTAGCTTTGTAGTATAGTCTGAAGTCTGGGAGCCTGATTCCTCCAGGTCCTTTTTTTTCCCTCAAGACCGCTTTGGCTATTTGGGGTCTTTTACATCTCCATACAAATTTTAAGATTTTTTTGTTCTAGTTCTGTAAAACATGCCATTGGTATTTTATAGGGATTGCACTGAATCTGTACATTGCTTTGGGTAGTAGAGTCATTTTCACAGTATTGATTCTTCCAATCCAAGAACATGGTATATCTCTCCATCTGTTTGTATCTTGTTTAATTTCTTTCATCACTGTCCTATAGTTTTCTGCATACAGGTCTTTTGTCTCCCTAGGTAGGTTTATTCCTAGGTATCTTATTCTTTTTGTTGCAATGGTAAACGGGAGTGTTTCCTTAATTCCTCTTTCAGATTTTTCATCATTAGTGTATAGGAATGCAAGAGATTTCTATGCATTAATTTTGTATCCTGCAACTTTAGCAAATTCATTGATTTGGTCTAGTAGTTTTCTGGTGGCATCTTTAGGATTCTCTATGTATAGTATCATCTGCAAACAGTCATCTGCAAACAGTGACC
>NC_041224.1:126814304-126850566 GCF_002837175.3 Physeter macrocephalus | reverse complement strand
TCATAAATGGGTGTTGAATTTTGTCAGAAGCTTTTTCTGAATCTATTGGGATGATCATATGGTTTTTCTTCTTCAATTTGTTAATATGGTGTATCACATTGATTGATTTACGTATGTTGAAGAAGCCTTGCATCCCTAGGATAAATCCCACTTGTTCATGGTGTGTGATCCTTTTAATGTGTTGTTGGATTCTGTTTGCTAGTATTTCATTGAGGATTATTGCATCTATATTCATGAGTGATATTGGTCTGCAATTTTCTTTTTTTGTAGTATCTTTGTCCGGTTTGGGTATCAGGGTGAAGGTGGCCTCATAGAATGAGTTTGGGAGTGTTCCTTCCTCTGCAATTTTTTGGAAGAGTTTGAGAAGGATGGGTATTAGCTCTACTCTAAATGTTTGATAGAATTCACCTGTGAAGCCATCTGGTCTGGACTTTTGTTTGTTGGAATATATTTTAATCACAGTTTCAATTTCATTACTTGTTATTTGTCTGTTCATATTTTCTATGTCTTCCTAGTTCAGTCTTGGAAGGTTATACCTTTCTAAGAATTTGTCCATTTCTTCCAGGTTGTCCATTTTATTGGCATAGAGTTGCTTTTGTTTATTTGAGATGTTTGTTGTTTCTTGAGGTAGGATTGTATTGCTATAGACTTCCCTCTTAGAACTGCTTTTGCTGCATCCCATAGGTTTTGGATCGTTGTGTTTTCAGTGTCATTTGTCTCTAGGTATTTTTTGATTTCCTCTTTTATTTCTTAGTGATCTCTTGCTTATTTAGTGACATATTGTTTAGCCACCATGTGTTTGTGTTTTTTACATTTTTTCCCTGTAGTTGATTTCTAATCTCATCACGTTGTCAGAAAAGATGTTTTATATGATTTCAATTTTCTTAAATATACTGAGGCTTGATTTTTCACCCAAGATGTGATCTATCATGGAGAAGGTTCCATGCGCACTTGTGAAGAAAGTGTAATCTGCTGGTTTTGGATGGAATGTCCTATAAATATCAATTAAATCTACCTGGTCTATTGTGTCATTTAAAGCTTGTGTTTCCTTATTAATTTTCTGTTTACATGATCTGTCCATTGGTGTAAGTGAGGTGTTAAAGTCCCCCATTATTATTGTGTTACTGTCGATTTTCTCTTTTATAGCTGATATGTATGTTCCTATTACCATTTTCTTAATTGTTTTGGGTTTGTTTTTGTAGGTCCTTTTCTTCTCTTGTGTTTCCCACTTAGAGAAGTTCCTTTAGCATTTGTTGTAGAGCTGGTTTGGTGGTGCTGAATTCTCTTAGCTTTTACTTGTCTGTAAACCTTTTGATTTCTCCATTGAATCTGCATGAGATCCTTGCAGGATAGAGTAATCTTGGTTATAGGTTTCCCTTTCATCACTTTAAATATGTCATGCCACTCTCTTCTGGCTTGTAGAGTTTCTGCTGAGAAATCAGCTGTTAACCTTATGGGAGTTCCCCTGTATGTTATTTGTAGTTTTTCCCTTGCTGCTTTCAATAATTTTTCTTTGTCTTTAATTTTTGCAAATTTGATTACTATGTGTCTCAGCATGGTTCTCCTTGGGTTTATCCTGTATGGGATTCTCTGTGCTTCTTGGACTTGGATGGCTATTTCCTTTCCCATGTTAAAGAAATTTCGACTATAATCTCTTCATATATTTTCTCGGGTCCTTTCTCTCTCTCTTCTCCTTCTGGGACCCGTATAATGCAAATGTTGTTGCATTTAATGTTATCCCAGATGTCTCTTAGGCTGTCTTCTTTCTTTTCATTCTTTTTTCTTTATTGTGTTTCACAGCAGTGAATTCCACCGTTCTGTCTTCCTGGTCACTTATCCGTTCTTCTGCCTCAGTTATTCTGCTATTGATTCTTTCTAGTGCATTTTTATTTATTTATTTATTTATTTTTTGCGGTACGCGGGCCTCTCACTGTTGTGGCCTCTCCCGTTGCAGAGCACAGGCTCCAGATGTGCAGGCTCAGCAGCCATGGCTTGCAAGCCTAGCCGCTCCGCGGCATGTGGGATCTTCCCGGAACGGGGCACGAACCCATGTCCCCTGCCTCAGCAGGTGGACTCTCAACCACTGCACGACCAGGGAAGACTTCTAATGCATTTTTCTTTTCAGTTATTGTATTGTTCATCTCTGTTTGTTTGTTCTTTAATTCTTCTAGGTCTTTGTTAAACAGTTTTTGCATCTTCTTGATCTTTGCCTCCATTCTTTTTCTGAGGTCCTGGATCATCTTCACTATCATTATTCTGAATTCTTTTTCTGAAAGTTTGCCTATCTCCATTTCATTTAGTTGTTTTTCTGGGGTTTTTATCGTTCCTTCATCTGGTACGTAACCCTCTGCCTTTTCATCTTGTCTATCTTTCTGTGAATGTGGTTTTTGTTCCACAGGCTTCAGGATTGTAGCTCTTCTTGCTTCTGCTCTCTGGCCTCTGGTGGATGAGGCTATCTATGAAGCTGTGCAGGTTTCCTGATGGGAGGGACTGGTGGTGGGTAGAGCTGGCTGTTTCCCAGGTGGGCAGAGCTCAGTAAAACTTTAATCTGCTTGTCTGCTGATGGGTGGGGCTGGGTCCCCTCCCTGTTGATTGTTTGGCCTGAGGCGACCCAACACTGGAGCCTATGTGGGCTCTTTGGTGAGGCTAATGGCAGACTCTGGGAGGGCTCACGCCAAGGAGTACTTCCCAGAACTTCTGCTGCCAGTCTCCTTGTCATAATGGTGAGACACAGCCACCCCTTCCTCTGCAGCAGACCCTCCAACCCTAGCAGTTAGGTCTGGTTCAGTCTCCTATGGGTCACTGATCCTTCCCCTGGGTCCTGATGCACACACTACTTTGTGTGTGCACTCCAAGAGTGGAGTCTCTGTTTCTCCCAGTCCTGTCAAAGTCCTGTAATCAAATCCTGCTAGCCTTTGAAGTCTGTTTCTCTAGGAATTCCTCCTCCCATTGCTGGACCCCCAGGTTGGGAAGCCTGACATGGGGCTCAGAACCTTCACTCCAGTGGGTGGACTTCTGTGGTGTAAGTGTTCTCCAGTTTGTGAGTCACCCACCCAGCAGTTATGGGATTCGATTTTATTGTGATTTCACCTCTCCTACCATCTCACTGTGGCTTCTCCTTTGTCTTTGGTTGTGGGGTATCTTTTTTTGGTGAGTTCCTGTGTCTTCCTGTTGATGATTGTTCAGCAGTTAGTTGTGATTCTGGTGCTCTCACAAGAGGGAGTGAGATCACGTCCTTTTACTCTGCCATCTTGAACCAATCTCTGAAACAATTCTTGATTTTTACTATGAAACCCTCTGTCATTCTCAATCCAAAAATAGAAGCTCCCTTCTTCCAATTGCTCAGGCCAAAACCCTAGAGCAAGCCATAACTATTCTTTTTCTCTCATAAGCCAGTGTAAAGTGTTGTTTTTATTCTTGAATCAGATGAAAATCCTAACCATGTTATCCTGTCTCCAATCCTTGTACCCTGTCCAGGACATCATCATCTGTAATCTAAATTACTACAATACTAATTTTCCATCTTCCACTTTTCTTGACCTACATTCTTGTTCCTTATACTTGTCATGCTCTCCATCTCTTCTTTCTCTGAAAATAAGGGGAAAATCCATATGGCTCAGCTCCTAACTTCCTTCAGGTCTTTACTCAAATATCTCATTATTAGAAAGAACTTTCCTTACTCCTTTTTGTAAAACAACACCTGATTTACTATTACTCTTATCTCCTTACTCTGGTGAAGTCTCACTGTAGCACTTTTGACTGCCTGAGCTACCATTCATTCACTCATTCATTCTGCTTTTGTCTGTCATACCTCTTTAAAATATAGACTGAGTAAGACAGACAGAATTTCTCAGTGTTGTCCACTGTTGTATTGGAACACTGACTGGCACATGGTGTGTGCTCAATAATTATCTTTTGAACCGATCCCAAACTTAACTTGATTTCCAGTGATTTTCAGTAGGGTCTAGTCACACAAAATAATAGTTAAAATTAAACTTAATTTAAGCTCTCATTATCCTTTAAAATCCAACTGCCACAATCACTGTTTGTCTTTCATGTGTATGTTTGCACTGTAACCTTGTACTCTTCTGGAAGGGGTTTATATGGGATGGAATAAGATGACCCTGTGGAGACAGTCATGTAAACCAAACCAAACTGAATGACCAGTAGTGTGATATATTGCAGCCAGATCTTAGACAAAACCACAATGAGATGTTTGCAACAATAAAGAATGTCAAACTCTTCTTTATGATTTTTGTTTGTTGAACAAAATGATCAATTATTATAAAAAGAAAGAAATCATTTAAAGAGTTCTCAAAGCCTCTGATAAATACAACTTTATGCAAATATTTCCTCAGAGAGAGGTGTGGTTTTGGTGTACTTTTTTTTTTAACTTTTTATTTTATATTGGAGCGTATTTGATTAACATGTGTTAGTTTCAGGTGTAAAGCAGAGTAATTCAGTTATACATATACATGTATCTATTCTTTTTCAAATTCATTTCACATTTAGGTTGTTACATAATACTGAGCAGAGTTCCCTGTACTATGCAGTAGATCCTTGTTGGTTATCCATATTAAATGTGTACATGTCAATCCCAAGCTCCCTATATATTGTCTATAGTTTTTAAGCTGAATATACAGTTGATCAAAATCAGTGATCTATTTTCTTTCTGATTGTTACCTATTCAAAAATCTATGAAAGAGATACTGAATAATGCTTTTTTCCCTCCCTGGAAATCAATTTTTTAAAATCAGTTTCTTGAATAAAATACTATATCTTAATTTTTGTTTTTAATCTTTGTAACTACTATTAGTTTTATTCACTGTATCCTTTTCCACTTATCTTTGCTTCCACTCTCTACTTTTTCCTTTTTTTGGTGAAAGCTTTATTAAAATATAATTTACACACCATATAATTCACCATTTAAAATACACAAATCACAGAATTATGTAACTGTCACCACAATCTATTTTAGAACATTTTTACTACACAACAAATAAATCCTATCATCTTTAACTTTCAGGTACTCCCAGTTCTCACCTACACTAATCTACCTTCTGTCTGTATAATATGCCTATTCTGAACATTTCATATAAATTAAGTAATGAAATATGCGATCTTTTGTGACTGCCTTCTTTTTGTTAGCATAATGTTTTCAAGATTCATCCTGTTGTAGCATGTATCAGTATTTTATTCTTTTTTTTGCCAACTAATATTCCATTTTAGAGGTATACTACTTTGTATTTATCCTTTAAATAGTTACTAGACATTTGTATTGTTTCCAATGATACTGTGAATGCTCATGTACAAGTTTTTGTATAGATATATATTTTTATTTCTCTTGGGTATATATTGAGAAGTGAAATACTAGGTTATATGGTAACTATATTCAGTCTATATGGAAATGTCCGACTGTTTATCAAAGTGTCTGCACCATTTAAATTTCTACTAGCAATGCACAAGTTTTCCAGTTTCATTCCATACTCACCAACTCTTGTTGTTATCTGTCTTTTTAATATTCCTCCTATTGGGTGTGAAGTGGTGTCTCATTGTGGTTTTGATTTCCATTTCTCTGATAGCTATTTATCTTGAGCATCTTTTTATTTGCTTATTGGCAATTTGTATTTTCACTGAAGAAATGTCAGATCCTTTTGCCCATTTTTTAATTGTTTTTTTGTCTTTGTATTATTGATCTGTAAGACTTCTTTATATATTCTAGATACAAGTCCCTTATCAGATATATGATTTGTAAATGTTTTTTTCTATTTTGTGGGTTGGCTTTTCACGTATGTGATGATGTCCTTTGAAGCACAATTTCTTCTTAAAAATTTTGACAAAGTCAATTTATCTTTGTTGCATGTGCTTTTGGCATCATATCAAAGAAGCCATTGCTTAATTCAAGATTACAAATATTTACACATCTGTTTTCTTTGAAGATTTTTATAATGTGGGTCCTTACATTTAGGTCATTATTCCATTTTGAGTTGATTTTTGTATATGATATGAGATAAGGGTCTAACTTTTGCATGTGGTTATCCAATTGTCCCAGGACCATTTGTTAAAAAGACTATTTTCTTCCTTCCTATTGAATTGTCTTGGCATTTTGTTAAAAATCAATTGAAAGATGAAAGAAAAAAAATAAAAATCATCAGAAACTGAATAAAATATCACATATCATTAAAAAATGGATTAAACTTGATTAAGACAGAGACACCACTATGTGTCAAAAATGTCCAATTACGTGGACTACAAAGAGGATCACTTAAAGCATAATGATGGTTCCCTTTTCTCCACACCCTCTCCAGCATTTATTGCTTGTAGATTTTTTAAAGGGAACCCTCTTGCACTGTTGGTGGGAATGTAAATTGATACAGCCACTATGGAGAACAGTATGGAGGTTCCTTAAAAAACTAAAAATAGAACTACCATACGACCCAGCAATCCCACTACTGGGCATATACCCTGAGAAAACCATAATTCAAAAAAGTCATGTACCACAATGTTCATTGCAGCTGTATATACAATAGCCAGGACATGGAAGCAACCTAAGTGTACATCAACAGATAAATAGATAAAGAAGATGTGGTACATATATACATGCAATATTTCTCAGCGGTGGGAGGAAGATGCAAGAGGGAGGAGATATGGGGATATATGTATATGTATAGCTGATTCACTTTGTGAATCACATTGTAAAGCAGAAACTAACACACATTGTAAAGCAATTATACTCCAATAAGATGTTTAAAAAACAGGAATTTTAAAAAAAGCATAATGATATAGAAATTTTAAAATAAAGATCTAATAAACACATTCCAAACAAATACTAGTCAAAAGAGAAAAACCTATAATGTTTGTATTACTTTTATACAAAATACATATTAAAGAGAAATGCAGTTGTTAAGGATAAAGAAAGCCATTATTTAATGATAAACAAGGCCAGGACTGATGAAAATCCTAAGTCCAAAGGCATGAAAATATAACTATATGTATGTGTATGTCTGTGAGTGTGTGTGACAAATATACATAGTGTTTGTGTATATATATATATGTATTAAGTGAGAAAAGATAAATTTATAAATTCAAGATCATATTGGGAGATTTAAATAACTTATCTCTGAAGTTTAAAAATCAAATAAATTAGTAGAATAGGGATGTCATTAATAAAATAGCAAACTTCTATTGGACATTAGATATCCATTAAATAGAGTAAAATTATTTTCAGGCACTTATGACATAATTACAAAACTGACCAAGTACCAGCCACAAAAAAGTCTCAAAAATAGTAAAGAACTTATAGCATAGAGAACATATTCTTAGACCACAGTATAATATAATTAAAAAATCAATAACAATATTAACAAAAAGAAAACAAGAACAAAAATAGCATAGGACATTTAAGAAATCTGAATAATTTATTGTTGAAAGAGAAATCATGAGGTCAATTAAAAAATATTTCTAACTGAATGTCACAAAGCATCAAGACTGCTTTGAAGGAGAAGCAAGGATGTGTGTACTAGTCTTAATAAACATCAAGAATTTTATAGTGCAGGATAATTGAGTAAGATAATGTAACAGAATAACAAACATAATATATAGAACTTGGTATAACAAAAGTACCCATAACTGGGAAATTAACAGACTATTCAGAAAATGGAGAAGGGATGGGGACTGTATGGAAAAGGATAAAATTAGATTTGTACTTTATACTAAATATTTAAAGTCTTAAGTTTGAAAAGCTAAACTTTAACATTTTTAGTGGAAATTATCAAAGACTAATCTTAATATATCTGTTTCCTTCAAGGTAAGGGAGAGAATTTTGTAAGTAAGACATAAAAACACAAAATAAAATAGGAAAGATTTCATTGAGTAATTGGGTTCATTAACATTAACATTAAAAGAATTAAAATTCTTTTACTAAAGACTTAAAGAGCAAAGTTAAAAGACAAACCACAGACTTGGAAAAATATTTGTAAAGATTAAATCACAAAGGAAAACTGTAAGAACCCTCATGACTGGACAATGACCAAGCCTGCAAGCCACAGAAGAAAAATAAACGTGGAAGGCTCATGCTATATTATGAAAGGATAGCTAATATCACTACTAATCACTTATAAATTAAAATAACAATGAAATACCACTTTATACCTATTAAGTTGGTAAATTTTTAAATTTCTTAATACTAAGTATTGCTAAGATGGGAAATAGGACACTCTCTTATGGAGTTTGTAGGAGTTTAAATTAGAATAACTATTTTGCATGGCAATTTGGCAACTATATTTGCAAAAACATACATCTCAGTGATTTCACTTCAAGAATCTTTTTTTCCATATACAGTCTCTCTCTGTCTCTGTCTCACTCTCTTTGTCTCTATGTCTCTCCATTTCTCTCTCCCATTCTCTCTTGACAGACCCACACACACACAATCACATATGAATTCTGGTTCATGTTCACAAGGAGACTTATAGAGAATATTTTTTATAGCACTTTTATTATAGTCAAAGATACAAACAACATGTAGGTAAAAGGACAATGGGGAAATAAGTTGTGGTTCAGTCATATAATTACTATGAACAAGTTAAAATAAATAAGATGTTTAAATTTCATAGAAAACTTAAATAATGCTTAATGAAAAAGCAATTATAGAATTATATGCATTGTTTAATATAATAAAGTTACACTTAAAATAAGCATACTATGTTGTTAATGGAAACATACATATGTATATAGATCTGAATGAAAGACAACAATTTCAGGTAGAGGTTGCCTTATGGTAAAATGGTAGTAAAAATGAGATGGGTGGTGGCTTTTGTATTTATCTTTTAAATTTTACTCTTAAAAAGAATGGAAATCTGAAGCAAACATGGCAAGATGGTAACATTTACTAAATCTGGTTGATAGGTATGAGTTTCTGCTACTTTTTATTTACCTTTTCCTCAGAAATATTTTGTAATTAGAAGAAAATCTCTAATGAAAACTGAGTTTTAGGTTATCTACTTATAAACCTCTATTGTCTTGCTGTTTAGAAATGTCATTATTATCTGGTCCCAATCTACTTCTCTGAACTGTAGGGCACTTTAGCCATGGTCTGAGACCCCCAATTTATACTCAGACCTAGTCTCTTTTATGCTTAGACAACAAATTGAAGAGGGACCTATAATTTGTATTGACAGGACATTGTTTGCCATGAGTTTAGGTAACATGAGCATTTTTAAAGGCAGGACCAGGGCTATGCTCTTTGTATTTCCATTACATATAAATTTTTTTCTTGATTAAGTGATCAAGGCAGGACTCTCTTGATCTTAAAAGATCAGGGATCCTGGAGTTCATACCAGTTAAAGACCCTGAGAGTGATCAGGGTCCTTTAGATCCCTCTAGAGTTTGGGCATAACTGCTTCCCCAGGAAACAGATACCATTATTTGTAAAATTTAAAAAAAAAAGTGTCTGCCATTCCTGTCCTATAACGATACAGTCACATATTTCAATTTGCACGTTTCAATTTCACCTTTAGCACAGATTTCTTTTCAGAAACTTTTTCACAATCATTCTTGATTTATTTGTGCTTCAAGTTTGATTAGAGTCAAGTTCATGTTAGACTTTAAAACTTTCATACCCATATAATTTTAGAATTTTTAATGGTTTGAATATGAGGCAATGGTATATATACAAACATACTCTGATTATGTTAATTTGTTGTTATGTACCTGCAAAAAATTTTACTCTTTCAACTTACTCCTAACAAAAATGTCGAAGCAATAATACCCTTCTGGGACTATCAAATACGAGAGGAAGCAAAAAAAATTCTATCTACTTATAAAGTTGTTTGTCCACTTAAAGTATTTATATGCAATGTGACAGTTCATTCACTTCAGATGATTCACTTCAGTGAATAATTAGGTGACTTCAGGATTTGTTTACTTTTCCTATGTTGCACAAATATAATGATAGATATGAGAAGGTATTAAATATGCCATTTCAATTTAATTTACTGGCTTACAGTGGAATTTCAAACCCCCCAAAACAAATATTTTTACCCTTTCAGCCATAGAAATCTTTAAAATGTTTTACATTGTAGGAGTACTTTTAAAATGTATCTGTGATATGACCAATTATATAATCTACTTTTTAATATCAGAATATTAAAATATATATTAACTTTCTTCTTTCAGGTTTTGATTTGTAAAATATCAATATATCTTTTGCTTTTATTCTTCATATTTAGGATAATGAGTTGATAAAGACTGAAATTTTGCCATTAGTAAAACTGAAGTTCTTCAGTGAGTATTCAAATGCTCCAGACTCTTTTAAATTGTTGTGACATATCTTTCCCCCATTCCTAATTTCAGGTGGTGATAGATTAAATTTAATTTAGTTTCTAGACCTGGCAGGGAGATAGCATGGAGACACATGCCGTAAGTTATTCACCCCGTGGAGATAACAAACGGCTCATTAAGTATAGCATATTTAATTATGGAATCATGGAGTGGAAGAGAGTTTTGAGAGCTTCTGGTTTAACCTTTCTTCCAATCCAGGAACTTTTGTCAACATGCCAGGTGGGTGGTTATTTAGCCACTGCTTAAACATGTGCGGTGTAGAGGTTTCCGCAGCTTTTAAGGGAAACCCCTTACATTTGGGGCTAGGAGAATGATTCAAAAATTCTCACTCATGTTTATCTAACAGATGCTCCTTTTAAAATTCAATCTCTTGGCCCCTGTTGTACAGCACAGTATCTTTAGCTTTTTCTTTTACTTGACAATCTTTCACATATTTTAGTCTGTTATCATATCTCCTTATATTTTCTATTCTCCAAATTAAGTTCTAAAAATCAGCTTGTGAAAAGAATGTATTTGATTACATACTTATAAAAATAAACAGAGAATCACAACCAGGACAAATACATGATTATAAAAGCAGTACAACAATGGGAAGGACATAATATAGAAAATCTATATGCCATCTTGGTTTCTATGGTTTATCTTCTATTTGGGTTCTGTACTTTCTAGTAATCAAAGTGAAAGCAGATGATATGGTCCCTTACATTACATTCTCAGTGTAATCAAAGGTTTTTCACTGACATAAATTCTGAAAGGATATGTTATGTGGTAATTCATTCATAACTCTCAATGTTTTTTGTTTTTTCAACCATTTTTAAAATTGAAGTATAGATAATTTACAATGTTGTGTTAGTTTAAAGTGTACAGCAAGGTGATTCAGTTATATATATATATATAAATAAAAATTTTCAGATTCTTTTCCACTGTAGATTATTGCAAGATATTGAATATAGTTCCCTGTGCTATGTAAGTTCTTGTTGGTTATCTATTTTATACATAGTAATGTGTATATATTAATCACAAACTCCTAATTTATCTCCCTTCCTCCACCCTGATTATCCCCTTCGGTAACTATAAGTTTGTTTTCTATGTCTGTGAGTCTATTTTTGTCTTGTAAATAACTACATTTGTATCATTTTTTTAGATTCCACACATGTAACTCTCAGTGTTTTAAGAACAATGTCCTCAATAACATGCCTTCAGCAAGGATATTATCATTATCCCTATGGCATTTGTATCTAGAAATTTCATAACCTCTGATATACTCAGGGAAAAAAATTGGAATGTGTCTCTCATTTCCATGTGAATTAGAAAGAATAAACAGTGGACCATTCATTTAATAAATCTTGGCAGGGTGTCTGATATGTCTCACAGCATAGGTTACAAGGATGCTGCAATTCCCCAGGATAAGCCATGTCAAGAAATAGGCTTGGTCATCTTTGAAAGACTCAGTAGGGAGTTATCAGCTACTAAGATGTCATTCCTTCTCATAGGAGTAGTAATAATAGGATTCCTACTGTTCACAACAGCTTATATATCTTCATTAGTGCAATACTGTGTGTAGATGGTACTTCAGAAGGCTCAATGTTTTCAGAGGAATGAAAATGCCAATTCCAAAAGTTCATTCCAGTTCTATCAAATTAAAAATTATTTTTTTCTCTTTTTATTTTTAGCCCTACAATGGGCCCAAAAACTTAAACTGAAAATTGGATGACTTTTTCTTTTCAATAGCTCCAAAGTGACAAAAATAGATTTAAAAATATTTGTTAGGGCAAAACTCATCATTTCTGCATCAATCTATTCATAGAGTGTGTTTATTCATAATGTGGCTGATTTTGATTGATAGGTAATGCAATCATTTAACATCTTGACTGTGTGTCACTAGTAATTGCTGCAAATAGTCATTTCTAAAGGTAAATTATAATCTTTATAACAGTAGTTATTTATTAGGAGACTAAGTTAGACTCTGATGTTCTCTTATCTTGGAAACAGTAAAATGAAAATTATTTGATAGAATATCCTGTTTGATCTAAACAAAACAGTGCTGGAAATCTCAAAATTGCTCTGCATAAAATAGAACAAACACAATTATTTTAAAGAATATTATAAAGAATTATTTCGCTAGCTGTATTGCTGAAGAAAATGTAAATAATTATTTGAAAATAACCATGTTAATTAGAAATTCAGTGTAGTTGAGGTTTACAAGAGAACATTGCCATTTTCTTCTTGGTACTTCTGTAGATGGTCAGCACTCACACAAAAGGAGTGATGTGAAGCTACATGGTTAATGCCTCCATCGAGACAAATTAGAACATTTAGCCTCCAAAGAAAATTGTTCAGTTTTAATTTTCTAATTCATCTCTAATTTTTATCTGTCTCTATTCATCTGGTCTTTTCATATTCCTTTTCTTCACGCTAAAGATAATGAGCCCTGACTGTGTTTTTCAACATCTCTCCATGAATAAAGAAATAAGTACCTAGAGACACTTTTTCATGTTTGTAGTGTTTATTATTATGTATCTGATACTTAGTTTTGCAAATGGAAGTCTATTCAAGTCAGTACTATTATTATAAATTTTACCTAGTCAAGCAATTGTAAAATACTAAGCTGCATAGTATGAATTATTCATGCTAATGTTAGGTAATAACAGGACAGATTCTGAAGCCATTTTCTGTCACAAGCGGCTTCTCTGATGTTATTCAAGAAGGTATCTGGAGATCAGAGGTTGGAGGGGAGGGTCAAACATCGTGGAAGTGTTTCTAATTATGCAATTTCTAGTATGGAGGGGGAAGCATGTAAGCTACAGGCAGAATTCTAAATTCTTTACACTGACTCCTTCCTTTCTGAGATTCCTGCTGCAAAGAGGGTATGTGCCCTCAGGAACCAAACTGAAGTCCCTCTGGTACTGATGCCTTGGAAGCCTTGAGATGAGGTCCCTGAGTGTCCTGGTACAGTGCAGACTGACAGAGAGCTAGGAGGAGGAACACAGTTAGAAATGTTTAGTTTCTATATCTGGCAAAAAATTAAGACGTGTGAAAACTCAATATCTGGGTCAGTACATGGTTTGGGGTTTTGATAGATAAAAAGGGAGAATGGAATGAATTTGCTCTATAATATGTCTTGTAAAAGTGGTATTTACTTCTCCTAGTGTCCTTCACTTCAAATAGTGAATGCTGTGAACAGGCAGTGAATTAGATGCTTTTAAGAAGAAACATATAGTGCACAAAACACAATCAGAGCTGTGATAGATAAGTTCAGATCTGTCTAGTGCTCTTGTTTTATTGGTCCCTCAGGGACTGCCTGGAAATTACCACAGGAAAGATATTTTTAGGCTGTAGGCAGTGGACTGCTATAGTGAGATCACTTATTAATCTTTAAATAGTACTATCTGCTATTGTGTGTGTTTAGCATCTAACTTATCTTACTTTCTACTGCTAGTACAGGATATAAGGTCACATTCATAAATACAATCAAACAGCACTAAAACAAAAAAAGGTGAAGAAAAGCTGCTAGGAGTGTTACTCTTTGACAAATTGCATAATTATAAATTACTAAAGTCCACTATTAGGTTAATAAACTGTGTGTGTGTGTGTGTGTGTGTGTGTGTGTGTGTGTGTGTGTGTGATTATGCTACCCTATATTGGAAATATTATCACAGGATAACACATACTTGTATGATTTTAAAACAATATACAGAAAAGTCACTAGTCTGAATATGGACAAAAGCAAATTTTCTTTGGTTTAATTTTTTCTGGTTCATTAAAATGCCATCATGGAGTAAATGTAGATTTCTAGTAGAATTTGAATATCTATGCTATTATACTATGTTATCTAGAAGTTTTTCCATATTATACAGGAGAAAAACAAAGCTGTTGCAACTCAAGATTAGATGCATAGTGTACTTGGGTAAGTAGTCTGGGTACATACATAGAATTTGTGTGTGTGTGTGTATTTTTGTAAGGAATTTTGTACGTAGTGTGAGGAAATATCATGGGATGCTATTTTAATTTTTTTATATATCTCTTTTCTTACCAGTGACATGAGGAACTTCTAGAAACTAGTCTGAGAGACAGGCTTTCAGATTTACAAGAGATGCCTCACAGGTTCCTCTTATATGGAAAGTGAAGACTTTTCTGAAGGGGGTCTAAAAGTAAAATGCTACTAAAATTATTAATCAGAATAATTCAGATATTATGGAATTTCCTACAAAATAAGAATGTACTGCTTATATTTGCATCATCACTTATTTTCAGTGGATTATTTAGCTCTCTGTTTGGCATTAAGTTTAGCAATGTATATGATGTGATAGGCTATGAGATGCAAAGTCCAAGGAAATCCAAGTGTATTCAAGTTATTCTACTAAGTATTTCCATTCAGATTTAGAGATTGTGTCATCAGTCATATCGACAGAAAATTAATGCTCATATTTTTAACTGTAAGAAACAGGAAGAATGGTAAGGAAGTGGAAGTATTCATACCCAAAACAATCATTACATTATACTACAGAAGATCACATGAAGTGAAGGTACCAATATAGGACATTACTAACTTGGTTTTGTTTCTTGGGAATTTAGTATATTTCTTTTTTTTATCATTTGTAAGAGGATTTATTTATTTGTTTTATTGAAGTATTGTTGATTTACAATATTGTGTTAGTTTCAGGTGTACAACAATGTGATTCAGTTGTGTGTGTATATATATAGACACACACACATACATTTCATATTCTTTTCCATTATAGGTTATTACAAGATATTGAATATAGTTCCCTGTACTATAAAGTAAATCTTTGTTGTTTATCTATTTTATAAATAATATTATGTATGTGTTAATCCCAAACTCCTAATTTAACCCTCCCCCTTTACCCTTTGGTAACCATAAGTTTGTTTTCTATGTCTGTGAGTCTATTTCTGTTTTGTAAATAAGTTAATTTGTATTATTTTTTTAGATTCCACATATAAGAGATATAATAATATCTGTCTTTCTCTGTATGACTTACTTCACTCAGTATAATAATCTCTAGGTCCATCCATGTTGCTGCAAGTGGCAATATTTCATTGTTTTATATGGCTGAGTAATATTCCATCCTATACATATATCACATCATCTTAATCCAATCATCTGTTGATGGGCACTTGCGTTGCTTCCATAACTTGACTATTGTAAATAGTGCTGTTATGAACATTGGAGTGCATGTATCTTTTCAAATTAGAGTTTTCATCTTTTCTGTATGCCTAGAAGTGAGATTTCTGGATTATGGTAACTCTATTTTTAATTTTTTAAGGAACATCCATACTGCTCTCCATGGTGGCTGCACCAATTTACATTCCCACCAAAAATGTAAGAGGGTTTCCTTTTCTCCACACCCTCTCTAGCATTCATTATTTGTAGACTTTTTGATGATGACCATTCTGACCTGTGTAAGGTGATACCTCATCATAGTTTTGATTTGCATTTCTCTAATAATTAGCGATATTGAGCATCTTTTCATGTGCCTGTTGGCCATCTGTATGCCTTCTTTGGAGAAACATCTATTTAGGTCTTCTGCCCATTTTTTGATTGGGCTGTTTTTTTTGACATTGAGTTGTATGAGCTGTTTGTATATTTTGGAAATTAACCCCTTGTCGGTCACATCATTTGCAAATATTTTCTCCCATTCCGTATGTGGTCTTTTCATTTTGTTTATGGTTTGTTTTTCTGTATGAAAGCTTTTAAGTTTGATTAGGTCCCATTCGTTTAGTTTTGCTTTTATTTCCTTTGTCTAAGGAGGGTGATCTAACAAAATATTGCTACTATTTATGTCATAGAATGTTTTGCCTATGTTCTCTTCTAGGAGTTTTATGGTGTCATGTCTTATATTTAGGTCTTTAAACTATTTTGAATTTATTTTGTATATCATATGAGGGAGTGTTCTAACTTCTTTGATTTACATGAGGCTGTCCAGTGGGAAATTAGTGTATTTCACCATAGCCCTTAGGTGGAAACATCACCTAACCTTATGAAATATATTGCTAAGTATTTTCCATCATGAAAAAAAGGGACATATGCACGAATTTCTTTCCTTAATATTTGGAAATGCCACACAATTCAGACTTTATCATCCTGAATATCTTTAAAGAGAAAGGTAGAAATTCCATGGTTATGTGGCAAACTACTGCATTCTATTTCATGCTACTCTAGAACATATTCTTTCTGCATCTGATTTAGAACAACAACATCGGCCATTTGGCCACCAAATCACACTCTGGCTCTAGGTACACTGTGGAACAATAGACAGCATTTCCAGCAGCAGAGATCTGAGCAAAAGACAAGAACAGAAACATGCCCTTTTTATTGAATTCATCAATCTTATGAGTGTATATGTTGCTGTCTCTAACTGATTACCAGATTTTAATAATATCTGTCCAGAGAAGTTAATACAGTTCATGAAGATAATGTTGTATGAATAACTATTTCAGTTAATGATGCATTTGTTGTCTCAGTGAAAGTTTGTGTGTTGGGTTTGGTTTTATTTTATCTTTTAAAAATGGAGCTTGGTTTATGGTTTCAACAAACCCCTTAAAAACTAGTATCTGATTACTTAACTTCTGAACTTTGGCAATCTTATTGATCATTTATAAGCCATCTTAACTCTAATACCCTTTACCAATGAAAGAATGTGATGGCTTCTATCACATGATAAATTGCATATTGCATTTCTATTATACATGTTTGTAAGAAATGTATACTTATATATTGTTTTATTTGTTCACAGTCTGTAGATTTCTTATACTCTGAACTGATAAACTTTGCACATCTTGAACATGTACTGTTTATTTCACAACTAAGTTTTTTAGTAGAAAGTCCATTTTTAGCTGTTTAGAGACATCATGCCATATGTTGCTTTCTGCAGTGTAACGATGTGATGCACCTCCCTGATGAAGTCTGGACTTCTTCCAAAGAAGGAAAGTGATATAATCCTTCTGTTAAACTGTGAAATTCTCCACTTGCACAGTGTCTTACCCAGCAGAAAATGAGCATTCTTCACAGACACGTTCCTTTAGATAAGATTCTAAAGGAAAGGAATATGTTGGGGGGATTCAATTCAATGCCAGCTTCAGTGGCAGGTTAATTGCTAGCTCTGAAACATTTCTGCACCTTTTTTTTGAGGGGGGAGATTAAATTTTCAGCCACATACTCCAAAGCAATTCATATGTTACATTCTGTTGTTTTCAGTGTTGACATGCTTTTGTTGGCTTCTATAAACACTCCCTGAAGAGTTAGTGCTGTTGTTGGCAGCATCTTTTTAATTACATAGAAATCAGGGTAGGTGCCATGCTTATGGTCACTCTGATTTTCATTGTTTAGCTTTGTATGGATGGAAAAGCCCATGAACATAAGAAATATTAGCTCTTTTGAAATCAGACATATGTAATATGTCTCACACTTTTACATTTGTAAGACTGCTTCATGTGGGATGGTAATTTGAAGGAATATTTCCTGTAAAACTTTTAAAATGAGGTTGAGAATCATACCACACTGCTTCTCAGTATGTTGCATATGTAGTAGAAATAATAGGATACTGATATCTGATTTAAATAAATCAAGCACTAGTGATGTAAAACAAAAAGGAGCAACATATGCTTCATAGCACAGGAGGCCAACTATTGCTAGGGTCACAGCAGCCCATGGGAACACATTGCTGCAGAGAATCCTTTCCAGTTCCCTGGACATTGGTGTTTTCAGAAAAAAAATAATGAGAGTAATCCTCCTTGGATATGTTTTCTCTGAAACTTCTATCACAGAGTTTATCAGTAACTAAGAAATGTTGTGGGGTCTGGCGGAAGCCCAGAACTTTCCAAAGATTCTCACAGTTCTTTTGTAGGACTATTGGCCACAGTGTTGGGAGATTACAGACCCCTCTGTGCCTTTTACATATTAAGGGATACATATACTTATTTATTTATTTTTTCATTCTCACTTCTGTTTTTCTATGACAGCTCACTTTTGCAATTTTTGCCTTTATTTCATTCAGATGGTTTTAGCTAGAAAAGATTCGATTTAAAAGATTTTGTTTTAAAGCATCCTTCCTCACTATCCATTCACTCTTTAAATACAGTTTCTTTGTTTACTCCTGTTTTGGCACTGTTCTTTCCTAGAATGAGGTTGGGAAAGTTCAAGCCCTCCAGAGGTAGATAGAACTGGTTTTGAATCTGAATTACGACACTTAATTGTGAGCAATAGTTAAGGCTGGACTGCTTATTTAAATTCTTTGTGCCTCAGTGTTTTTATTTTTAAGTGGGGATGTTAGTGATATCACAAAATTTTTGTAAGGATTGAATGTAATAATTCTGTGGCAGTAATATACCTGACAGAGTAATCATTTCCTAAACAGATATTTTTATTATTGTTGCTGAAGAACAATTCTGGTGGACTTTCTCAACTGATTCTATCATTGCTTACTCCTTTTTGAAAATCTTTCCCTTGCCTTTTTGATGTCATGCAGACTTTCCAAATTATTCCTGCTCCAAATGGTGCACACTCTCTCTCTTTCTCTTGTCTCAACTCACACAAGTCTCTCCCTATCTCTATGTGCTCCCCCAGCCCTAAGTGCCCTGCCCATTGATCTGCTGGTAAATCGTGCAGATCTGAGCATTTTGTTGCTTGCTTTCTTTGGAGTCTTCCCAGGACTTTCTTGAAAGAATATGTATTTGCCTTTCCTTATACCACCTCCATTATGGTGCATTAATCAGAAGGGAGTAATTGTTTGCATGTTTGTCTCTTCCATTTGATGGTGAACTCTGTGTTTGCTGTGTCCCTGAGGTATAGTGTGCGATGAGTATATGGAGATGGTGCTTGGATGTACATAATATTAATTGAACAGATGTGTGAAGGGATTACTTAATTTTATCATTCCTTCCATCTCTCTAAGCACTTCTCTGACTCCTCTTCATAATTCCATCCCCAAGTACAGAAAATCTTTAAAGTTGTGGCTTTTAGTTTTTATTCCATGTACTCCATCCTCAGTCACACCTGGCTATCGCCAAAGCTTCAAATGATGCGCTGTTCTCATTCCCTAATCATCCTGATCTTTCTGGCTCCAGAATTTCTTTATATCTATCTGCTAGATATTTCAGCAGTAATAAAACAACATCATCTCAAACTCTGTTTCCCCACTCCAAATTCTTCCCCTTTCCCTGCTGCTCCCATCCAGTAAAAATATTTTTCCTATAGCAACACTTTTCTTCCTTTCACCCCTTCTTGAAGATTATAAATTGAATAATTATAATATCATGTTATACTTTTGTAGAACTCCATTGCTTACAAAGCTCTTTAACAAATGTTATTTCATTGCACCCTTTAAAAACCCTCAGATAATATTATTATTCTAGATTTATTAAAGAAACTATCTCTTCCAATTCTATAAAACTTTCCTAAATATAATTTATAATAATAGCAAGAGCTACTATTTATTCTATGGCCACCCTTCACTTTTACTTTCCTCATATTTTTTAATTCTTACAACAATGCTCTAAGGCTGTTATTTCCCACAGAAGGGCCATCTGAATTTTAGAGGTTGAAAAACTTAAAAGAGCTTCTTAACTAACTTTCTTCCATTTATTCCTCCCTTCAGTCCTGCTTGATAAACCGTTGCCTGAGTCATTTTCCTACAATGCTGCTTGTATGGTATCACTCAGCTCATAGCATACTTTTAGTGAATACTCACTGCTTACTAATGCTGCCTACAAATAGTGGACATTTCCTACCATGACATTTAAAGTCCAAGACAAAATGGTCCAAAATTACATTTCAAAGCTTATGCCAGATTTTCCAATATTCTGCAAAACATTATATCTAAATTTAACTCTCCACCATAACATCCCCAAACTTTCCAACATAAATTTTTACTCATGCCAATATCTCTCTAAAAGAAATCTTCCCTATATCCTTCTGTCAGCTTCTAGACCTATCTCTAATATACCTTTCGCTGAAGAATCTTTAACATATCAAGAAGAAATGGTAATTTCTTCCATTGAATTCCCATGATATTTGTACTTTCTGAAGGTGTTTTGCAGATACTACCTTATCTTTTAGTCTTAAATTTTGCTTGTCTTATTCCTAAACTATTCTCTGAATTTTTTTTTTTTTTTTTTTTGTGGTATGCGGGCCTCCCTCTGTTGTGGCCTCTCCCGTTGCGGAGCACAGGCTCCGCCTCACACTGTTGTGGCCTCTCCCGTTGCGGAGCACAGGCTCCGGACGCGCAGGCTCAGTGGCCATGGCTCACGGGCCCAGCCGCTCCGCGGCACGTGGGATCCTCCCAGACCGGGGCGCGAACCCGGCTCCCCTGCATCGGCAGGCGGACGCGCAACCACTGCGCCACCAGGGAAGCCCTGAATTTTTGATACTATTACGTAAATTAAATCACACTATATAAACCTCTGTATAGAAATGACCTAAGTCCAGCAAAATTAACTTTTTAAAAATATTCAATTAAAAAAATAAAATCCAGAACTTTAGAGTATATATTACCAAAGACTATCTCAAATATAAGTATTGAAGTGGGAAGAATAAAAGTAATGGAGTGAAGCTCCACCTGGAGTTTAGGCACTGGATCTAATCAATAAAGGGGAAGAGAAGAAAAAAGAGTACAAAGCATTTCTAGGGATGGAAAAGAGTGAAACAACTACCACTCCTCCTCTCTTTTACCATGTATGTGATCTAATGGGGGTGTATACACAGTACGCATCTGCCAGCAGCCATGTCAGAATTTTCTTAACATTTTATAACCAGATAACATCACAATGCGAAACATAATGACATTCTCAGAGGATTTCTTATAAAATCCATGTAAAGTTTTTCTCTTTGTTATTGAAAAATTTCAAATACCCAAAGGCTATGGTACCTTGCTAGGAAATATAGGCACTTTTACTTTTTGATCCCTGATGTTAATATTAATGTAATATCTAGCACACAAATCTACTATGTATAGTCAAATCAAGTAAAAAATGATATGAACACAATTGAAAAATTCACATTTATTTTTCTTATTATAGTCAGAGAACATTATCTCCCCCCACCTTATATATATATATATATATATATATACATATATATATATGTATATATATAGGAGAGAGAGAGAGAGAGATGTGTGTGTGTAACTGTAGCATCTAATTTAATATATCACCTTTCTTCACAACACATTTAACAAAAAATACAAATAAGTTCAAGTTGAAGTGATATTATTACTCTTCTCTTTGTTAAAAGAATGTAATATCCTCTCATATTGACCTTACATCAGCTGTTTTTTAATATTTTTCCAGTTTTAATCCATCCTTATAAAATCTAACCACAATGATTTTCACAAAACAGCAAAATAGCCTGGGGAAGAGAATATAGTGGAAAACGGTTTTGTTTGCTAATTACTCCCCACGCCTACCCCCAAAATAGGATTGGCATAGGAAACTTGTCCAAATTTATATTTTGATTGTTTAGGAAACTGGTCCTTACATCGAACATCCTGTATGAGTGGAAGTCTGATGACTTGAACAATAAGTCTTGATAGAGTTTAGAGTTTAATCTACTTCATGGATAACATTGGGAAACCGTAAACGCCTGCAGCTCCAATGACATACAGCTTTATTTTCCTCTAGATCCAAGGCAAGTTCCCTTCCCAGACTGTCATACCATTTTGCTCTTCAGAGTGTGGAATTATTCTGAGTCTTGAAATTAAAGAGAAAGGTCATAATTGAGAACAGCTGAACATTTGTAGCATACGTTGGGCTCCAGTGCATTGGTTCTCGAGTACTGTGCCTCTCTGATGACATTTTCAGCTAATCATGGGCTCTGTATTGGACGTGCATGTGAATAGCAATGTGAAACAATATCTACCTCACAGAGCACCTTGAAAAATTATCTACTTAGGTAGGATAGCTGTCTTCAGACTGATCTTCAAAGGGGTAGGTGGTGGTTCTGGGAGTGCTGTAGCTGCTTCTTTGCCAACCCAACTTCTAACTTGAGCTAGATTTCCTAAATTTATGATTGTTTTGTTTTACTCAAATGTTTTTCTCATATGTTATTATTTTCAGGAATTTTATTTCTATTTGTAATTCATTTGTGTGAAATAGTCAATTGCTACTTTAATAACACACAATGTCCTAATTATAGACATCAATTTGTGAAGAGTATGTCTAAGTCTTCATTCTACTAGTGAAAAATGAGGTTTCTGAAAATTATAGTTGATCAAATTAAAAACAATTTTTTTTTTTTTTTTTTTTTGCGAGCCACTCCCAGCCCCCATGGATAAATGCAAACACGTTGCAGGCAGCATAGGCTCTGGCAGCAACATTAGCAAGAGAGAACTCAGCAGTAATCAAACCGTAAGGCACCTTGGCTTATTTTAAAAACCTGCACCTCTGATTGTTCTCACTGTCCTCCTTGTTCTGCTTCACCTGATTTTAGATGGTCTCAAGACATTCTTGCTTTAGGCCAAAGAGCTGGATGTGTTCAAAGCAGCTCAGTATTTCTTTCCGATGACTCCCTTCTACACACTCAGCCCCATATGATAACCATAATCAGGCCCCTTCACTTGCATTTGAATTCTTAGGGATCCATATTCACATGTCATAACTATTATAAAGAAAACCGGTGACATTTGCTCCAGCAACATAATGATTAGAGCTGATAGTACAAATATAAACAGACCCAGATGATAAATATGCTTACTTCTCTCTGTAGTTTGCGTTAATCCTTAGTGGTGACTGCTCTTTGGAGAGCTGCCACTGTGAGGAAGGGCTCTTCGCTGTGGCACTGGAAGTAACACTTGGAGGACAACCACATCAGGTACTTGGAGTGAAAGATTGTAAAAAAAAAAAAAAATGAAATGTACAAATTATTAATATTTATGCAGAATATTGGCAACAAACTAAATTACAAGGGGCTGATTTTATAATCCTCACTTTTATACAATAAAGGGAATATTAAAAGTAGAAAAAAGGAGGAAATTAAAAATGTACCAACACTGTCACCTTAAAAAGAAGGAACCAATAGATAATATAAATTTTAATGTTGATAACAAGAAAAATATAGGTTTAAGCACAATTATTTCTTAAAACTTAAAAGGATCTACTTATAGTAAACAAAATTAGTTTAGAAAAAGTCCATAAATCAAAGACCAAAAATAAAGTAATAGAAACAAAAATAAAAAGTAAATAATGTAAATTGATGTGAAAAATAAGAGAAGCCACATCAGTTATGACAATAAATATAAATGGATGAAGTGCACTTATTAAGAAACAGGCTTTGAGATTAGGTTGAATATAAGTTCAAAGTAGAGGCTAGCAAAGCAGGTAAAACTAAAATGATAGGAAGGGGTAAAATGTAGAAAATTGATATATACTATTCAAATAAAAAAACACTACAATAAAATGATTAGTCAGCTAACAAATCATGTGAAGATAGCTGACTGATCACCTTAAAAAGTTATACTCCCTACCAAAAACTTTAAAAGGAAATCAAATCTCTGAAGATTAAATACTAAAAAATAAGAAAGAATGACTTAAAATGGGAAGATATTGCAAGTAAATGTTTATGTAATTTTGTAGTGAATTACTCTACCAAACACATTGTAAAAATCAAAAAAGATTTTGCAAAAATAAATAGATTGGATTGTATATGCATATATGTGTGTATAATATCTATAAATATTTCTATAAGCAAAATAAAGTAGTAAAAGCAAGATAAACATATGAAAACATTTATAGCATATGACTGTTAATCACATGTATAATTATCATATGTAAAAATTAGTGTTATTTTATAAAGAAAAAAAATACTTCAGTAGAAAATAAGCAGATTAACAAAGCCTGACAAAAGAAAATGAGAAATATTCAAGAAAAATATGAAAACATGTTCAACCAAAGAACAATAAAACTAATAATGAGCTTTCCCCACATTAAAGTTTTAAAAATGTATAATGTTAGTATGGTTTTGAGAAACAGGCCCTCTTATAGGTTTATTGTTACTCATAGGTGTAACATTTCTAAAGAACTATTTGACCATTTGGGTCAATATTCATAGAAGTATTTATGAAATTTGACTCAGAAATCTCATTCAAGAAATTGATCTTAATGAAACCATCATAAATATAGACAAAACTTTACAAGACTATTCATTATTGTGTCATTTCAACAGTGTCATATTGGGAATTGCCTTTATGCTCAATAACAGGAAACTTGTTAAATAAATGTTGATCCATTCACAGATTCATCTACTGTAAAATTATTAAAATATATTTTATTATAATAGTTAATAACTTGGAAATATAAATCATACTTTTAGGTGCTATCAAAAAGAAAAGAAAAAATGGTAATATCAACCTTGTCCTTATTTTGTCAGTCCTTTCATATTATTGACAATTTTTAACAGTGCCATATATTGGTTTTCACAACTCTCCTGCTGTATGAACTCTAGCTTTGTGTAATGAAGAGGATCAGATGTTGTTTATAGACATTTTAAATAATTTTCTTTAGCCCTGAAGTTTGTCTATAATTATAGATGAATAGATAAGATGAAAATACATTAAAAAGGTTTAATTTAATATCGTAAATTTATTTTAAGGAACCACATAGGAGAAGAATCATTAAGTTATTTGGTAAATTGAAAAAAATATGAAAAGGACATAATCCATTTTTTGGAAGCTCATTAAAAGCTCACTAAGAGTTGAAAAAACAGAATTTTATTTGAGAGATTACCTGAAATGGATGATATAATGAAGTAATAAACATACCACGGGAGAACGGAGAAGTGGTTTGTCAGTAGGAAGTGATATCCTATTTCTTTGATTCTAAATCACATTTCCCCCACCCCCACCCTAAGTGCTCTGAAATTGGAATTAAAATGTGGCATTTACAGAATATTGAGCAGAGTTCCCTGTGCTATACAGTAGGTCCTTGTTTGTTATCCATTTTAAATACAGCAGTGTAACAACCTAGTTGGGAAAAGAGTTTGAAAAAGAATAGATCCATGTATATGTATAACTGAATCGCTTTGTTGTACACCTGAAACTAACAAAACATTGTTAATCAACTGTACTCCAATATAAAATAAGAAGTTAAGAAAAATAAAATAAAATATGTGGCATTTTACAGTCACCATCAGCCATGTGGAAGTGATGACATGATTGACACACTACTTCAACTTCTGGAAAGATCAAGAAAAAGTCAGCATCCAAGTTTCTTAGAGGAAATGAAGCTTTGAAGAATGTGTAAGTAGAAATGGTAGGATAAAACATTTTATTCTGAAAGTTGAGAAATTGCAGTTTTTTTCATAGATTATTGAAGCAAAAATGGATCATAGATCATTTAATTTACTTCCCTCATTTTATAAATGAAGACACAAAGACCTGGGGTTGTTAAGAAACTCAGCCAAAGTTATACAGTAAGTTGGTGACAGATTCATAACTAGAGGAAAAAGTCTCTTGCTTTTTTTGAGAACTATAAATATTAGACCCATGTGGCTGTGGCAGAAAGAACACGACTAGGTGAAACAGCAGATAATTTTTGGAAGGTGGGTAGTTAAGAGTAAATGAAATTAATAGTGAATTTAACTATACAAATTTAACTGGCAGAATGAAAAATTTGCCATTGCTTTCTACCAATTTAACAAATTGATGTAGGAGGAAAATATTTTCTATACGATGGTGGCAAGATGTGGGGAGGATTATGCAAGATCTTTTTCCTGTGGATTTTAAGTCAAGATTTGTCTCAGACCCTTTTTTTCTTTGTCTGTGTTATATCAACTATAAACATGATTGACATCTTTTTGTTGTTGTTGCTTTGAAAAGTGGATTTGATACAAAGTTTAAATTTTAAGAAGAAAACCAAAAGAAATTGGAGGATAAGATAAAAAATGTCATATTCAGAATATTCTAAAATAGATTTTTCTAATAAATTATATACAGTATCCTTTTGGGTAAATTTTTAATGTCTCCTAGCTTAATATTCCTCCAGAAATTGATAAGTATTTAAGTATTTTCAAAAGTTTAAATGTGATAATGACACTTTTTTTAAGATTTGAAACTTGTGAAATTCAAATTCTAAGTCATTTCTGAGAGTATAAGTGGAAAATATGTTCTACTTAGAAATAGTGTAGGGTAGTGAAGAAAATGCTGGTCTAAAAGTAAACACTGGGATCTATTCTAAGTTCTTCTAACCAATTCTCTAACCTTGGAAAAGTTTAGAAATTCTTTGTTTTTCAGTTTCCTCAGTTATAAGATACATAATTGGACTTGAATTATGATCTCCACAGTGCTAACAGTGTTTGCTTCCATAGTTTAAAAATCCAATCACATTAAATGAATTAATTCTGTTAGTAAAATTAATTAGAAAAAACGTTGAGATTTCTAATTGGCCAAAATTTGACCAGTAGATATGTTGGTTGTTTATACAATTTAAACTCATAGCAGTAAAATATGAATTTGCTCACCAAGATATTTCTCAGACAAGATAAAGAAACAAGTTTACAATGTCAGCATCCCCAAATGAAAAGAAACAGATATCTCTGACACTGAGACCCGTTATATGAATGTTTGTGGGAGGTGAGGATTTTCCCACAGTCTTTATACAAAGAAAAACAGGTATAATGGTTGGTATATCCTTGATAATATTCCTATAATAAATACAAAAAGACTTTGATACCATGGTTTCTCATGGCAGTCTTCGAACTGACGGGTAATACCAAAGAGTAATTTTCAGCAAATGTAAATTTTTTGAGGATATAGAATACATTAGATTTCTAAGAAAATTCTTTATTTGATCTAAAAGTAAAATTCAGAACAGCAAGGGAAATGTATATTTATTTCTATAGAAAATTCTCCACAAATAGTATTTTTTTCATAGTTGTACTTTTGATAAAGGTGGGTTTTTTGATAAAAAAAGATTATTTCATCTGTCATGATCCTAAAGTCCCAATATTATTTGTTGTTGACTAAATCAGTCACATATGCTTTGATATTAACTTTAGCAGATTGTAGTTAAATAGTTGAGGAAAATTATGGAACTTAATCACAACAGGTACAAGGAACAAGAACAAGGAATGACTCAAGTGCATTTCTAGAGTCTTTTTCATAAAGTTAGTTTGCATTCATCACAACACATGGAAAAATGGGCAATTCTATGCCAGAATTCTTTGCCAAAGATCGTGGATATAACTCTTTTATCTGGAAATGATTCTATCCACATAGGTTCCATTAATGTCCATTGTGAACACAGAAATGTTTCAAATGCTACTTGATTGTCTAATTTTAATAAAAGGAGAGTGAACTCTACAAGAAATCACATTAAAAAATGTATATCTAGATTAATGAATGTTTTCTGACAGAATCATTAAATCAGAGAGAGTTGATTGGATGTTACAGAAAAGTTATTAAAAATTGATAGGATTTTAGAGTATTTGACCTTAAGCCAGATTCAACTGTCAAGGCCATTCCTAATGCCCCAATTCACATATCATGTAGCTTTAAGAAAATTTACTTTTCTACTCTCAGTACCTGGGGTATATATATACAGTCTATAGTTTCAAATCATTAAGGAGCGAATTAAAAGTAGTGGGTAACAAAATCTATCGCTATTTGATAGTTCTCTTTGTCTAGAATATTTCTGCTGACCCTGACCTTGATAAGGTGTTAATATGCAGGTTCTACCTGAAGATTAAGTTTGATTTGGAAAGGTTTCACCCCAGAGAGCCAAGGGCAATGAAAATATCAATAAAACTAAAACAAATGGTTTATTTTATGCCTAAAAGGTTTTTTGGCAAACTGACTAAGCAGGGCCAGGAAGGGAGTGAGGAAAGTGAGGCAGCTAAGGCACAAAATTTCAGGAGGCATTCCCTCTCAGCTGTGGACAAGTGAAGACAAAAGAGTATGATATGCAGAATTAGAGATATGGGGCTCTTTTGCCTCAGATACAAGCACTCAGTACTTCAGTGGAGGAGCAGAACATTCCATAAGTGAGCTTGGGGGGCACCGCATAGGGATGTATTTTAGTGCTCTTTGTACAGGTAGTGGAGGTGGCTTCCACACTATTTTTTAACAGTGCAATTAACTGAAATGAGCACCTAGCAATGTGTAGGAAAGTCTCTCTCTGTAGCAAAGGTTGTGGTAACTCTTCCTTGGTTATTTTGCATTCTTCAAAGCTGTCTGTACAAAGATAAACCTTCTCATAATATATATGTAAATAAATAGATATTTCAAAAAATTTAGCTAATTATACAAAAAAGGAGCTTGGACATTTTAATTTTACATGTTTTAAACAAACTGAAGTGGAATGGAAATCATCATATTTTGTCCTTCTAAGGAAAAAAGAGCGAGGCACCTAAACCTAGAGTTTCCCCCATGTTCCACTACGAAGAGCCATTCTTTGACATGTATGTAGATGTCTTGCTTGTTACATTTTAGATTCTATATTTTGTGAGCTTATGCCCATGTGACTAGTCACACTTTCCCCAAGGTATCACCTCATAATTTGGATTATTGAGTATGCAATTAATCATAACCCTCTTCTTCATTAGCTTCTAGACCAATAGAAAACTAAACAAAAAACATATGGAAAATACAGGATAAAGCTGGTTTAGATAATAATATTCCAGCTGAAAGTCAAAAGGTGCCTTCCTAATGCTTCTCTCACCCCAAATCTAGGGACCTGGATCTGCAAAGCTGACACTTAGTCAGGCAGCCAGTGGGCGGGACCACACTCTGCCTTACACACCACAAAGTAATAAACTGGGCCTGTAAGGACCTGGACATACCAGAAGCAGGTGTGGGAAAGCAGAATCTGCTTTTCTTGCTGGCCATCAACTGAAAGCAAGAGAGAAGGAAAGAAGGAGAGAGTGAGAAATCTGGGTCACACAGGATGGATTATATTTATTTCAAGATTATCTATCAATGCTAATCTCATAGAGAAGAGTATTGATAAGTGGAGAACTGAGTAAAAGCCTTTCTCCTAATCCTTCTCTGAGAGGGCAGAAATAGCACTAAATGTTCCTATATTTTATTAACAGCAGTAACTTGTAGAAAGGGAAAGAAGAGTTTCCCCTGTGTTGTGTACTCTGTACTAGGAAAGCATTTTAAATGTATTATCCCTTTTTATACCTGCAAGAAACCTATGACAGGGGACATTTATATTCCAATTTTACAAATTCAGGACTTGAGGCTTAGAGAGTTTGAGTGACTTGGTCCATGTCACATGGTGAGTTGAGAGAGAGCTGGGACTCAAACTTGTGCTCTGAAATACTGCATGGCAGTCTGTCACATATTCTTCTATGGCTCAATCAGAATATCATCTTCCTTTATCCCTCCTATTGATAAATATTCTACTCTCAACATCTTCATATTTACTTAGTATATCTGTGGGTCTCTAGCCACTCTAAGATTTTTGATCATTTATTTGGGTGCAAATGTTATCTCCTTTACTTGATTTTAAGCCCAGTGGGGAGGGGTTTTTGTCTAAATTATACTGGGGTACCACATAGGCTCTTACAAGTGTTCATGTGGTGACTTCAATTTTGCTTTTGAAAATTTAATAATTCCTTTTGTTTTGGCAGTTTAAAAATAGTGAGAATTTGTCATTGTAGAGAAATTTTCTGTTTCCTTTACCTTAAGATAACATTGATATTTTGATGTGTTGGACTTTATGTTCAGTTGTATACAGAATTAATCTCTCCATATCAACATCTTCAATTTAAATTATCTTTCTTTTTTTTAAACAAAAAGGCCATTTGGTAAGAAATGTTCTTTTGAACTCCATAGCTCTTGAATTAGTGCTGTCATGTTAAAATCCCTAATGCTGTTTTATATCATTTGAATTGATATGTAAAAAGAAAGCAATTATTAACCTGGAACTCTTTTTCTCAACTGGAATTCTGCCTGAGGTCTGACAGGCTTTATTTTAAACCCTACTTCTTATATGAGGAGTTTGCATGCAAACCCTGATATTTTGAAAGCTAATCATCATGGCGTGTGACTGAAATTTTGAGTCTGTTCTACATCTGTTATCTGTTTTTTTTGTTTGTTTTTTTTTTTGCGGTACGCGGGCCTCTCACTGTTGTGGCCTCTCCCGTTGCGGAGTGCAGGCTCCGGACGCACAGGCTCAGCGGCCATGGCTCACGGGCCCAGCCGCTCCATGGCATGTGGGATCTTCCCGGACCGGGGCACGAACCTGCGTCCCCTGCATCGGCAGGCGGACTCTCAACCACTGCGCCACCAGGGAAGCCCCTGTTATCTGTTTGAAAATTCTGACCTGAAGGCATAAAACATTTGAATTACAGACCATATGGAACATTAGGAAATTCCTCATTTCCATTTGGTGGGCCATAACTAAAACCTCAACTCTTTCGTAGTTCATTACTTCACTCACTAATGATTAGTGCTACATCAGGTCTGTTTCAATTCCCCTTTCTGGCTCAATAGTTCTTTATGCCTTTTATTTCCTGCTGTCTTCAACTCTGCTTCACTCGCTTCCCTCCATCTCATTTGCTATAATAATAAGCCACCCTCCACAAATTATTTTGGTTCAGTTAAGTAACCAGGAAGGCCAGACACTTTATTCCTCAAGTTAAATTACCACTTGTCATGAGCATACCTTATTTCAGAGAGTACTTGTGATAGTTTCATTCATAAACCCCATGCTTATGTAAGGGGCTATGAAAAATTTTGTCAAATACTTATATAGTATATATATATTTACTTTCCACTATGATACAGATCCAACTGCTGTTTTACTCTCATTTATTTAAAGATGACAATATGACAATAAAGATGTTACCTTTATAGCATTTCTACATTTTATACTGCTCACTAGTTTTAGGAAGAAGTTCAGAGAAAGAAAAGTTATTGCATATGCAGCAAGCAGCTTCTTCAGAATCCTCCTCTTTTTATTATTTTGTTCATTTATTTATTTTTGTGCTTCCTCGCCAACATTCTCTTCAGTAAAACTTATCTACTTCTGGCCAAGCTTGCATCACGTTCACTAGCTCTTCCTTCCCATTAAATATGTGATAAAATTTTAGAGTATGAGTAATGGCTTTGGAGGTAAGAGCGTCTTTTGGAGGAAACAGGGGAGGAAGGTTGAAGAAAACAGTGAGAGTTAAAATATATGCAAAGACCTATATATAATATATAAATTTGAAAATGAGACTTTTTTCCTTCTCTTTTTCCTTAGAGATGACCAGCAACCTTTTGTTATCAGTGGCACATATAGAAATATGTTTCTATACTCTATAACTCTATGCTAACTTTAAAAGAAAGCAAAAACATGTCCTTGATGTTGTAGGGATTTAGGGCATGCTAACTAGGCATTTTCTTCTCTCTAAGCTATGAACCAACTGAGAACTGACACAGGAAACTAGAATAAAAATAAAGGTTTCATGACTGCTAAACATTAAAATGCAGCTTGGATCAGAATTCTCTCCCCCCACCCCCACAATGAACCTTGGGACCCATACTTGGTGAGAGGCATGGAGGGCCCAGGCTTCCCTCACACACCACTGGGAAGGAGGAGAGAGCCCAAGGGAGACCAAGTGAGCTTGGTCAGTACTTGTTCAGAAGAACAACACTGACTGACAGATGGCAGCCTGTCTCCATCTCACCAGCCAGGGAAACCCACCTGTTTTCTCTGGCAGTAGGCACAGGAGAAAGGGCAAGAGCTTCTATGATATTTTTGAGAGGGTTAATGGCTCTAAGATATGACTTGCTAAGAAAATGGGTGGAGGAAGTTCATGGTTCTCCTTCTTAATGACATCTCTATTAAGAACAAATCCATACTGCTTTTTTCTTTACTATTTTGTACACAGCTAAGTTTTTAAGCTTGAAATGCAATTTTATAACCTAGATACTTTTATATTTTTAAGCGTTCTTACAATTGTTACTAGTTTGCCAAGTAACCATAGATTTCAAAGTAATATTAATCAGGAAAAAGGTTTTAACCTAAAAGTAGTCATCAATCTTGGGGCCAGAGATATGACATGATAAGATTAGAGAGTGAGAATTCCTGTGGCAGAGGCATGAATGGAAATGAAAAAAAAAATTAAACAACAAAAAAGACTACTGTAAAAGGAAAGAAGCAAAGAAAGACAAAAAAATAGTACAATTTTTTTTACTGGTTTTTATTTTTAAAGCAGTTTTAGATTCATAACAAAATTGAACAGAAAGTATAGAAATTTCCCATTTTTCCTTGCCCCTTGACTGTATGCACAGTCTCCCCTACTGTCAACAACCCACACCAGAGTGCTACATTTGATACAGTCAATGAACCTACATTGTCACAAGATAATCACCCAAAGTCTGTAATTTACATTAGGATTCACTGTTGGTCTTATACATTCTATGGGTTTGGGAAAATGTATAGTGTCTTGTCCACTGTTAGAGTATAGGGGAGCAAAATTTGCCACCTCCAAATGTGTCTATTTGGCATGAGAATTAATTTAAGCTGATTATTTTAAGAAACAGAAGACTCAAGAACTGGTTAGAATGCTAGGCCCAAGTTGGCCTCCCCCTTAACTGCCTAAAAGAATTTAGATAAAGGTTCTGGTTCAGGATAGATCTATCACTAGAAATTATCTGGTATATAGGTGAGGTGGGGAAAACTCTCTGGGTCCCACTGTCTTTGCAAGGCCTAGCAAACCTTTGTTTATCAAACATTTGCTTTCCCATCTCCCTGTGAATTGCCTTCCTTCTGTTTGAAGACTCAAACCACTACCCCCAATATTCTCTTTTGTCTTTAACTGAAGATGGTATTTAAAGTGAGGACTTTGGCCATTTTGGTAAGCTACTCGGTTTTCTTGGGTCTCTCCCATGTATACATGGTATTAAACTTTTGTTTAATTTTCTCTTGTTAATCTGTCTCATGTCAATTTAATTCTTAGACCAGCCAAAGAACTTAGAAGGGTAGAAGAAAATGTCTTCCTCCAATAATAATAATACTAAAGCCAAGGGAGAATAGAAGAAGGAGGTTAGTAAAAATACAAGTAACATGTACTTCCCAACTTGAAAACGGTTTTAGTCTGGTAGAGGAAGACAGACATGAAACATAAATACATGTGAATGACTATGGGAATAACATGAGATAGATTAATATAAGCTAATTTTGGAAATACCTGATTTGAAGTTTCTAAAGTGGAACACTGGGAATCCAGTGTGATATGATCACTCTTGCTTAGTAGTTAAGGACACACCTTTGAATCAGACAGGCTTAGGTCCTGCAGTACTATTTATTAGCTGTTTTACCTTGGGTGAGTTACCAGGAATACCTTGTTTCATTGCACTTTACTTAATTGCACTTTGGAGATTCAGTGTTTTTTACAAATCAAAGGTTTGTGCAACCCTGCATCGAGCAAGTCTATCAGCATAATTTTTCCAACAACATTTGGAAATGCTCTCTGTGACACATTTTGGTAATTCTTGAAATATTTCAATCTTCTTCATTATTATTATATTTGCTATGATCATCTGTGATCCATGATCTTAGATGTTACTATTGCAAAAAATTATGACTTGCTGAAGGTTCAGATGATAGTTAGCATTTTTTTTAGCAATAAAGGATTTTTAAATTAAGGTATGTACATTTTTTTAGACATAATGCCACTGCACACTTAATAGACTACTATATAGTATAAACATAACTTTTAGACGCACAGTGTAAACATAACTTTTAGATGCACTGGGAAACAAAAAAGTTGTGTGACTCACTTTATTGTGATATTCATTTTATTGCAGTGGTCTGGAACCAAATCCACAATATCTCCAAGGTATGCCTGTACTTTATTTTTCTAATTTTCACCTTCCTCATTTGGAAAATGAGAATAATAGTAGTAGATGTCTTAAAATATTAATGTGACAAATAAGAATACTTATTCAGTGTTTAGCGTAATGTAACACATATATGGTCAATATATGTTGAAAATCGCTCATAGATAATTGTATTATGTTAATAGATCTCATTGTAGTGAATGATGAAAGCTAGAAAATACCTCTGGCTCTAGAATTGTGACCTAATTGGTCTCCTGGACCTGCACTGAGGTCCAGGAGACCAATTCAGATAAGCACAGCCAATAAATTACAAAACCGATGCTGAGACTGGAACAGCACAAGCTTTATTCAATGGCCAAAGAGTGGAGAAGCTGGAACTTAGTTCAAAAATCAATGTCTCAACCTGATTAGGGCTGAAACACCATATATATAGGAAGATGGAGGTAAAAGGGAGGAAATTGAGTGAAGAGAGGGAGGAATATTCATGACTTATCCGAGAATGGGTGTGGTTTGGACCCAGAACTGAGGCAACACTCCTTTTCAGTCCTTGTTTGGGGTCTTCTTGTTGCCATGGCAACGGTCAATTGTCATGATGCTGGTGGGTGTGTCACTTAGTATGCTAATGTATTACAATGAGCATATAATGAGGCTCAAGGTCCACTGGAGGTCAGGTCTTTGGCCATCTTGGGCCTAGCATTCTAACCAGTTCTTGTTTTCTTTTTGCAGCTTCCTCCTTCAGATAAGAACAGTTACTTTCCATTCTGGGAAGGGGCTGGGGTATGATTTGGGGGCAACAGCCTGCTAACAGAAACAGGAGAGTGAGTCAAATATTGAGGGATTTTTTTCTCCTTTCTCTTCAATTCTTTGGTTTACATAACCATAAGGTATCAAAACAGTAATATTTATTGGTATAGAAGTGTTATAGACTGAGAAGTTAAATAGTAACATATTGTTCATATGGCTTTATGTAGTCTAAGGTCTAATTTTAGTGAAAGAAATAAAATCATTTACTACAGAACACTATACCTTTTACTGCTAAATAATTTGTAAGTTGCCTTGCTAAGAGATCCTGGAATTGTACAGAGATGACTTTCTTCCTACTTTCAGATTATGCTTCATGTGTAGACTAGAACTTGATCTAGAACTTGAACCTGGTCAGGAATAGAGCATGCTAATTCCTGATTCTGCCATAGACATTTAAAAACTCTTATCAACAGTTTGAAATGGAAATGTTTCTCCAAAAATTTTTATTTGCTTACTAAAAAATTTAAATAATATAGTTTAAAATGTATTTATTTACTTAGCTCTATACTATTAAAGTGAGGTGATAAGTAATTACCTGCTAAATTTAACTGTAATCCCTTGGCTTTTCTTATTGATTCAATTAACTGCTTACTTTGAACCATGAGAAAAGTTCCACAGCATATGGCCACAATTGTAATTTACCCTAGCCATTTGTTGCAATTTAATATGCATCTATTGATTTTGCCACTTAACTGTTGTAAACACTAACAGTTTTCATCATTTAGGAGTTATAGCACCCTAGTCTGATAGTTAAATCTGAGGTAGGCATGCTTTTTGAGTGAGAAGCTTTTTATGTTAATATAAAAAGCATCATGACTTACTTTTACTTAAGGCTACTGGAGTTACGATAGATTAGGGAAACAGCATGAGATTATAAAGCACATCATGTATTCATGTATTCCTCATTTATACTCATTTAGGAGTAGGAAGTATCATCTGTCATTACAAGTTATTTTAAGACTTTGAGTATGTTATTAGTTTCAAATTTTCCATGATTACATCTTAGATATACAACAGGGAGAATATAACGATACAATTAAATGCACACTCTCTTATCTAATATCTGTCACTTAATGAAAAGCAAAAGCTTAAATCATTGCACTTAGCCTGAGTGTAATGAAATGAAGTGTTCTTGCTCGAGCAGAAAGAATAACAAAAATCCAGTTAGGCAATTAACTTCTTTGGGTTTTGTTCTACTCCATACTCCATCATTATGACACCCATGTCTTTATCTCTGAATGGACTGGTAGGAGAAGTTGGATCTAGGAAGCCGGTAAACTGTGATAGATCCTTTTTTTTTTTTTTTTTTTTTTTTTTTTTTTTTTTTTTTTTTTTTGTGG
>NC_041224.1:126803761-126814294 GCF_002837175.3 Physeter macrocephalus | reverse complement strand
TCCCGTTGCGGAGCACAGGCTCCGGACGCGCAGGCCCAGCGGCCATGGCTCACGGGCCCAGCCGCTCCGTGGCATGCGGGATCCTCCCAGACCGGGGCGCGAACCCGGTTCCCCTGCATCGGCAGGCGGACGCGCAACCACTGCACCACCAGGGAAGCCCCTGTGATAGATCTTTTTACATATCATAAACTGTAGAAGACTTGGATGAAGTTTTATTGCCTATATTCTATAGTTCTGTCTTATTGCCTACTCTTCCTTAGAAAATTGTCAACAACTCCTTGGAGTGTGTAGTGTTTTTGTCCATGTAGAAATGCTAGGTAGATCCAGCTCTTGATGACACCTCCCTATAGTATTGTTTTATGTAGCAGTCTCCTTGCACAGGACTGGAAGGAGGAACGATTGTTCTGAAAAACATATTCTAAAACAGACTGAAGTAGAGATTTGTCTGGCTCGCACAATAGAGAGGACCTGCCTCAGAGACAAGTGAATGTATTCTTTTTTAGACTAAGTTTGTCTCCATTTATCAAATGAACAAAATGATTACATAACTCAATTTTTGTACATGGCAAGTATTTTGCTTAAAAAAAGGGAATTAAGATAATCAAGTCTAAATAAGTTACATAAAATTAAAAAGGAACCACTTTTGCTTCAATTATCTAGATGTCAAGATTTTTTGTTTGTTTTGCTTAAATTTCTCATATATCTGCCTCATGTTTTTCTTTTATGGTGTTATAGTTTCCCTGACTCTGTTAGGAAATAGTCAAAATAAGTTGTTTTAGTCATTTTATAAGAAATCCTGAAAATGAATGCATAACTTGAGGAATAAAACTTGAAATTTTAAGAATCAATTTTAAAACTATTTAATAATTATAGCTACATGTCACTAGTTGCATTATACAGGCTCAGTAAAGATTAGGTGAGTAAATAAATATAAATACAAGACTGATTATAAGAATGATTATTAATCCTTTCATATTTCTTTTCAATGATAGTGGACATTTGTGTTGTTTTTACTTTATTTATAATGAAATACAATACTTCTTCCATTCTCCAATTTTCACCTTTGACTACTTTAGAGATTTGTTATTGGTAGATCATATAAATTTATACTCCACAAAATAAACATATATCAGTCAAATTGTATTGTTTGTGAGGCATTTTCCTTTGCAGGTGCAGAATATGTTTCTAAGAGACAGAAAGGGAAACACTTTTAAACTTAAGTTGTCTTGCCTTATTTTTACTTTGATGAGTGTTTGTAGGAAAAAAAGTTCAGTCATATTGATTTCTGATCACTTGCCTCAGGAAATGAAAGTGATGTTAAGTCTCTTCTTATTTGCTACTCTCTTTCCTCTTGAGTAATTATGCTTGAGAATCAGTTTTACTAATGGAGGGCTGCTTAATTTAATAGTGCAGAATATATTTGGGGAGAGCAATTTCACAATTGTGAAAAGTAGAATGGGATCTTACTTGTCAGGTTTAGAATTAGAACAATAAAGATAGCCACCTAATGAAACATGTTTTAGGAGATGTGAGAGTGAGGATGGACTTCCCTAAATCACTGACTCGTGAAGTATTGCAGGCATAGTGAGGCCACAA
Source organism: Physeter macrocephalus (assembly GCF_002837175.3). NCBI lineage: Eukaryota > Metazoa > Chordata > Mammalia > Artiodactyla > Physeteridae > Physeter > Physeter macrocephalus. The sequence continues at coordinate 126,812,698 of NC_041224.1, read as the reverse complement.
CAGAGGCATTGTGGCAACTTGGCTTCTTTACATATTTTCATGCCCTTTATCTTTGTGCGTGTGTGTTTTTCTATTTTGCTTTTCCAAAATTAAACATATCAAAGGAATTTTCCTGTTGTTGATATTGAATTCCAGAAATGCCATCGGGCACATATCCTTCCAAATTTATATCTGATTGGTTGTATTATATTCTTGATGCCTAAAAGTGGGACTGATTTACCATAGATGTTCAAATTTTATTTGAATTTTTAAAATGAATACGGCATACATGAATGAGTGAAAGGGATAGTGGGGGAAAATGGATGCTAATAATGAACCTCAGGTAGGGAAGGCTTCTCGGATGAGATAACACGTGAACAGAGGACAATAAAGTGAAGAAGAGAGCTGTATGGGTACAATGTGGATAAGTGTGCTTAGGCAGCAGGAATAGCAAAACCTCCAGTCTCTAAGCTAAAGCCTTAGTGTGTGTTAGAGAAACAGTAAGGAGGCAAAAAGAGCAAAGACAAAAATGGCAGAAGGTGTCATAGGAGAGGTTGCCAGGGCCCAGGTGTAATGAGCCCTTGAAGACTTTTGTAAAACCTTTGGGTTTTACTCCGGGTGACGTGAGAAACCATTAAAGCATTTTTGGCAGAGCAGTAACTTAGTTAAATATATATTTTAAAAGTGCACTCTGGCTGTTGTATGGATAATTGATGTATGGGATGCAAGAGGTGGTGCTTGGCTGCAAGTTTGGAAGTGCATAGTCAAGATCAAAGAGGATGATAGCTTGGACTAGGTCAGGAGCCTGGGAGAAGACGCTATGAAGTATCTTTTGATGTACAAAGAATTTGCTGACATGTTGTGTGAAAGAAAGACAGGAATCAAAGAGGGCTACAGGTTTGGGGGCCTGAGCAAAAGGAGAATGATAGTGTCACATACAAAGTTAGGGATCGCGGAAGGAAGAACAAGTTGTGATTAGAGATTTGTAGAATCGAGAGTTCTGTTGACTTGTTAAGTTTGAATGGATTTATCAAGTTTGGAGTTGTAAGCAAGTAGCTAGGGTATAAGGTCTGGTCCAGTGGAGACGGTGATTGCATGAGAGTCATTAGAGGAAATAGGTGTGATCAACAGAAGAATTGATAGAGAAGAGCTCTAAAGACTCAGGTTTGGGGTGGTGTAAATTAACACTCTTTGTTTTTGCGTTTTTAACAATGAGTAGTCAAACTTCATTAATTTTAAATAATAAATTTTAATTGTATTTATATAAACATATATATTCAATCCATCAGTATTTTTAGTTCTTTTCTTCTTTTCTTTTTCCCCCAAAGAAGGATGCTCTGTACTGCTGTTTGGGAAGTATAAAGCTGACTGCCTTACTACGAGTTTTTTAGGAGGGCCAAGAGACAAAGGCAGGTAGGAATTTCTTCCCTCTGTATCTTGAGTTCCATTTAACTCCATGCTTTGATTTTGGTATTTTCACCCCACCCCCTGTCCAGATACACACACACACACACACACACACACACACACACACATGCACACACACTCCTCTTCTTACTGTCCAAATTCTGGTCTTATGTATGTGTTTATCTATATCTATATCTATATCTACATCTATATCTCCATCTATATCTCCATCTACATCTATATCTACATCTGTATATCTCCATCCTTTAATGTGCATGTAAATGTGTATTGCTAGGCCTAGGAGAAGAATTTCAGGATCATAAAAAACTGTCATATTCAAACTTCAGTAAGTAATCCCAGATTGTTTTCTCAACTGGTTAGACAAATTTATACTTCAACCAGTGCTACGTGAGTGATCCTATTGATCCACGTTTCACCACTACTTATTGGGGAGATATACATACACATGTAATATTTATATAAAATATTCAATAATATTAATATAGTATATTAAATGTATTACATATATTTAATTTTTGACAATTGGAATGGTGTGAGATTGAATCTCATTGTAGTTTTAATGTACATTTCTCTAAATTGTGATAAGGTTTTGGGTATTTTCATACATTTATTAACCTGTTATTTTTTCCTCTTATATCAAATGTTTGTTGTAGTCTTTCGAGTTTATTGTTAATTGATTCATAGGAGTTCTTTATATATTCCAGTTACTAGTGTTTTATCAGTTATATGTGTTACAAAGTCTTTTTTCAGCATGTGGCTTATCTTTTTACTCATGGAATGGTATCTTTTAATAAACAGATGTTCTTAAATTTAATGCAGTTGACTTTACTAATTTATTTTCCTTAATGGTTTATGACTTTTGGAATCCTACTTAAGTTTCTCTTTGTACCCTAAAATGACTGAAACTATTCTACATTTTCTTTAAAGCTTTTAGTGTTGGCTTCTATACTTAAGACCTTAATTCATCCAGAACTGATGCTTTTGTATAATGTATAATGCAAGTCAATTTATCAAATTTCAGGTTTCAATATGTATGGAGTTGTGTTCTCTCTTCTATTGCATCTGTTTATTTGTCTCTATGCCAATGTGCAAATATCACACTGTTATTATTTGTATATTCATATTTGTTAGTATCTTGTAGAACAAATCCTCTGCCTGATTTATCTTCAGGGCTAACTTGGCTATCCTTGAGATTTTCTTCTTTTTTAAGCTTTTTGCTTGTTCACATATGGAAATGTGAGGAAATCCTAAATGCACAACTGTACACAAAGTAAAATACCAAAGTAAACAGTACCCAGACAAAGAAATAGAGCACTACTAACACCTCAGGATTTCCAATCCCAGATGCAAAATAAAACTACTATCCATGCCTGTTTTTAAACTTTATATACATTTACTTCTAAAACTTCACTTCAGCTATATCTCAGGTTTTATTAGGTAGTATTTTCATTATGATTTTGTTCTATAGATTTTAAATTTTTCATTACAATGTCTTGCTTAATCCATAGATTACTTAAAATTGAGGTGTTTTATAAAATATACATATTTCTAAATACATTGCATATTTTATTCACATTTTTATTATTAACTTCTAAATTCTTTGGTTCTATTTTTACTGCCCTGATCATAACTAGTTTTCATAAATTTTCCGTCAGTACATGAATAGCTTATATACCATTGTCTTAATCTGTGTTTTTTTTTTCCTGTTTGGTCTATAATACTTTTTATTTCTTTTTCAATTTAATACTTTCTTGATTTCTTTTGATTTTTAACTGTGTTTTGCTTTGCTTCAATCCATTTTTTACCTTTACTAATTTTGAAATTATAAACTATATTTATATATTTTTGTGATTGTAGTAGCCCCAAGCTTTATCTCCTACTTTCCATGCTCTTGAGGTCAATTAAAACCCAGACTCTAAACTAGATTTAGAAGATCCCCTCAGGGAAAATAGCTGCTTGGGTGTCTATTCTCTTGTCTCTTTGTAATCTTGCTTCTTTATCTCCTCTGTCCTCTAGTTGTTTTCCTTATTCATGTTTTGAGATGATATTTAAAATTTTAACACATCATTTGTATTTTTTTAACTAAGAATGTTTTTTATTACATATTTTACCAAGTTGTTAGAAATAGAAATTAATTCTTTTTTAAAAATAAATATTCTAGCAGTTCAAATAATTTGAGGACATATTAGGAAATAGACATATGAATTCAGTCAGCCACTCTGAGCCACTCAGTTAATTGGCTCTATTTTTTCTGCTTCCTCAAGGGTCCCCAGATAATGCTCAATGATATGCCTAGTTTAACCTTCATAGAGTTACATGAGATACTGAGATTCTTGAGTTCAGCATTTCTGAGATCTTATCCATATTTCAAGGCAGGCAGCAGAACATAGAGGCAAAAGAATAAGAACATGGGCTCTATTTTCTGAAGACTCTGAGTTCAAATAATAGTTACTTAGTAGCTAGGTGGCTTTCTGTACAATACTTCTTTTGGCCTCAGTTTCTGCTTCAGAAAAGGAGAAGCCTAGTATTCAAGTTAACTGTTTTAATGATGATTAATTAAGATAATATATATCTTCTTATGTCCTTTTGTCCCTCTGATCCATTCCCTACACTTCTTAACTCCTCTCTGCTCTGTGAGGCCTACCTTTATGGACTACACCCAATTGACGACTCCAGAGGAGATATAGTATGTAAATAACCTGACCCAGTGACTTACTTATGAGAGACATTTTTAAAATATTTGTTGAATAAATAAAGAGTGAGCTTTCAATTACCATTAACTAATATTATTGAAATTAAATAGATATATTAAATTAGGATCCAATAATAATAATAACCTTTGATGACAGTGTTGTGCCATGTTACAAGATCGGTGGTAAATATTTTTCATGCATTATAGCAGCAATCAGCAAACTATGGTCTATAATCCACATCTCATCTGCTGCCTGCTTTTATAAATAATTATTGAAACACAGCCACCCTCATTCTTTTACATATTGTCTGTAGCTACTTTCATGCTACAACAGCAGCATCGAGGAGCTGAGGTTGGACCTATATAGCCCACACAGTAGAAAATATTTACTATCTGGCTTTTCATGAAAAGTTTGCTGACTTCAGCTTTATAGCATTGAATCCTCATAATAACCCCATGGAGTAAATATAATTTATATGCCCGTGTCACACCTGAAGAAACTGAGATTGGAAATGTTAATTAGCTTGTACAAGCTACTGTAGAATAGATTCAATATAATTTTAATTGATTTAAGAGAACCAATTATACATTTATCCAGTCTCCCAAGACATTTTCAATAAATTGTACACTCTTCATACACCAAACCCTACAGAGAAAAAAGAGGCCTACTAATTTGGGCATTATGGATAAAAATGAGAAAGAGAAAAGTGATACGAATTGCTCATACTCTTTTGCTTCTATCCTTTGTCCTGGGAAAGTATTTCTTACAATCTGGGCATCTTCCTTAGAAAGGTGCTGATAGGATATGATGGTCATCAATTGGTTGCTTTAGGGCCTCTATTTTGGGCCACTTAACCAGCTCCTATAGGTATTCTTAAGGGGCTCAGAGCATCATCGGAAGGACAGTGTGTCCTCTAGAAGTCCCAGCCCTGATGGCACATCATCCCTGTTATGCCGTTCTCCTCATTTCCCATCCATGAGATGTTGGCTCTTTGCAAGTAGTCCTGCTCTTTTATGGCTGTTCCAGAAGTGGTGGTGGATTGTTTCTTCCTGGTTTATTCTCTACTCATGCCTCATTTAAAAGAATGAGACTCTTTTTATTGGTTCTGTTCATTTTCATTACTTAGGGGGAACAATTTAATAATATTGGAAATCAAAACTTTTCTGTCAGATCATATTTGTGAGTGCAAAGCTATTGATAATTTTGAGAGTATTTAAAATGAAAATATACTCACTCTTTGAAACCTAGATATATAAAGTTTTTTGATTTCCAAAACAGGAAATCATAATAATATTTTATGATTCACAATATAGAAGCTACTTTACCTTTCTTTGTGGTTTCTTGTTGGAAAATCAGAGACACTTAAAAAAATCTCCTCCGCACCAAGCCCCCAAAATTGGAGATTTAGCTCACATTGGAGTGATTTCAGAGTTTCTGTTAAGAACAGACTTTGTCTTCATCCCTGATAACATGTTTGTTTATTACTGTTATTATTAGTAGTAGTATTAAAATTATTTTATATGTTAATATAAAATAATACAATACAAAATAATACTATAATAAGGTATGTATTAAGCTATTATTTATGTGATCATTATCATTATTGTAATTAGTAATGGTAATATATATGTGTGCATATACCACAAATATTATGTTATATAATATTAATATATGTTATTATACTATTATATAGAACACATATACCTATATATTATATATGTATAGTTATATAGTGTTGTATATATTTACCACTACCACAACTGTTTTATTATATATGCTGTTGGCTGGATACTCACTGCAATAACCAGTCTAATGTATTATCTAATTAAAATCTAAGCAATGATTATCTCAATGCTCTTTAAATTAGTAGCCAGTAGTCTTATTGCAGAAAAATTTAGTACAAGAGAAATGTACCTTTAATAGCCTGGAAAACCAAATTGATAAAGTCATGATAAGTTAAGCTGATGAATGATTTTTAATTTTAACTAACATCTTGACAACTGTCAAAAGGCTTTTATAAACTAAATGATGGCTATTAGTATGCCATTTATGTCTTATTTTCTTAATTATACCTTATCTAGTGTATGATCTTTTATTGACCCATAAAATAAAATTTTAAATTTGATAATTTTTAAAGCAGGCACTATTTAACTGAGGGAGTAGATTACCCCATTCCTATGTGAATGCATTATCTTATTGAAGTATGATAAATGTATGAATAGTCTTCTACATTTCTAAATTACAATTTAATGTTTGAATGAAATTATTCCTTTACACTGCAAAACTCAGATGTTTGAAGTTATGATTATCTGTTTACTGCGATTTTTTTTTTCCTAAAGTTTCAGAGACATATTCCATTTCACTGGTATTAACAACTCTATGAATTCACATAGTTTTGCCAAAGTTCTATTTAAATGAAAACAGAAATACTACAGCTTTCACAATTCTTCCATTATATAATAGAATAACTAGATGTAGCCAGTGTATCATATATTCTAACAGATTTTACTAGTTATGAATTATTTAGTATTGAATGTATTCAAAGTGTTTATTGTCAATATTTTGCTTTGTAGAGATAACAATTGGGATGCATATTTTGGAGCATGCTTTTCAACTTTGATTAATGCTTGATAATATTTTGATCTGATGTTTCTATTTGTTTATTGCTTTTCTATTTATTAATTGTTTTATATTCCCATTTATATTCAACAATTTTCATTTAGATTTGAGACTCTTATTTATTATTCTCTTTAATGATTCATTGACATTTTTTTCCTAGGGATTTTTAGTTTTTACACATTGAGATATTTTAAAATTTCTTAATTTTTTTGATTAAGTTAATGTTCATATTATATGTGTTATATATAAGGTATGTTCAAAATGCATAATTTATACACATACAAGGTTTAGCTGGATAGCTGGATCATTTCTAACTCAATGTTTACATGAATATCTTGTAATCACATGAAAATAATCATGATATAAGCAGTGATAGCTTATTTCTGGAATTTATTTAACCAAATATTTTAAAACTTATCTGGATTTTGTTACCCTTGAGTGTCATTAAAATATGCCATGATTTTTGATGTAAAAGAGATCCTAAGTAAGTATTTTTAAGAATTATATGCAGGTTGAGCATTTATTACTTTATCAAAAAATCTTATACATTTTTTGGAATATTCCTTTGTTGTATCATCAGAAAAAATAATTTTTCCATAATAAGACATTTACTAATATAAGCCTACATTTGTGCTTACAGTTTATCTTTTCTAGCCCTTACTTATTTATTCTCCTGAATAAGCATCTCTCACAAACTGGAAAAGCCTTATCCTTTACCTCTGTGCATTTATAATGCATTTTCCCCCCACTGGATACCAGAAGATAGCAAAGAAACTTCCACTCTGTCTTAAGTAATTAAATAAAATATCCCTTTCTCTGTGAAAACTTCTGTCTCCCTCAGGCCTAGTCACTTTGCTTTCTGTGATTATATTACATTAAAAAAAAAAATCTCTTAGAGCAATTGTTATATTATACAATAATTATTTGAAAATTATAATGAGAACTTGTTGAGTGTACTTAATTTCTCTATGTATTTTCAGTAATTATCACAATGCCTGATATGTACTTGGTGTTTAATAAATATTTGCTGAGTAAATGAATAAATTATTCAGTGAAAGAAATGAAATAGAAGTACAATTAGAATGGTCAAAGGATATGAGCTAAAGTATTGCTAATTGGAGAAACAAACTAGGATATTTCTGGACAATACAAAAGAGATGAAATATAGCATATAATTTACACAATTATTTAACATTTTAAGAAACTTAAATTTGATATGTTATTATATGTAATTATACTATTATACTAAATTATACTAATTATACTATTGCATAGATATTGTATAATATAGAATATACTGTTGAATACAAAATATTTAGTCCCTAGATTTGTTTCTCAGAATCATCACCTATACTAAAGTTAAAAAAAAAAAAAACACTAGAGCATGCATTATATTGTCTTCTGTTTAGAGCAAAATGCATTTAATTTACCTGCTATTCCTAATTTTAAGAATATAAAGGGGAATATTAACATTGAGTATATAGATCTTCTGGAGAAAATTTTTGGGAAAGCAAGTGCAATAATGAAGAAGAAGCAAGAGCAAGAGGGAATAGGTAAACACTTTATCTGTCAATTTTATTCAATATGGATTAAAAACTCTTCCATCTGCTTGTGGCTGTAAAAGTCCCCTGGATGCTAGTAAACTTAGTGTTATTACCTAGTAATCTGGTATCACTTGCTTCAGCTAATTAGTAATATCTCATATATATTCAAAGCACACTGCAGTGTATATACCACCATTGGTTGACACATAACAGGCAAATTTTAAATATTTGGTGACAAAAAAATGAGTGAATTAAGTATAAAAATTCTTAGTTTTTACAAATAATCCTGCAATGTATGCATTTAGCAATGATATACCATATCCCTTTATCCCCAATTTTTTCTTTTAATGATAAGCTAGAGAGTTTTAAGTTTTGGCATTGACCAAGGCATCCTTAATGTTCCCCTGAGGTTGACTAAACTTTACACAGGTTTCTTCCCTTTTTTTTTTTTTTTTTTTTACCATGTAACAAAACCTTTATTAACATTTTGAACAGGTTCAGCTATTACTGAAACTGGTCATTTCTAATCTTAAATTGGGGCAAACGGCTAGAGTGCAGAGTGATGCCATCATTGGGCATTATGAATGCAAGACTGAATAATTAACAGCCACCCCTCAGATGGAGGACCAGGTGCAGGGTAGACTCTTTCTGGATGTTGTAATCAGAAAGAGTGC
>NC_041224.1:126752338-126803695 GCF_002837175.3 Physeter macrocephalus | reverse complement strand
GGATGCCTTCCTTATCCTGGATCTTGGCCTTCACGTTCTCGATGGTGTCACTGGACTCCACCTCCAGGGTGACGGTCTTGCCAGTCAGGGTCGTCACGAAGATCTGCATACCACCCCTCAGATGGAGGACCAGGTGCAGGGTAGACTCTTTCTGGATGTTGTAATCAGAAAGAGTGCAGCCATCTTTCAGCTGTTTGCCTGCAAACATGAGCCTCTGCTGGTCAGACTTTAGGCCCCTGACCTCCCTTTTCTTAGAGCATGTACTTTGGAAAACTTGCAATTGTAAATTCCTTTTCTGCCTTTTTGAGGTGTAAATTTTCTCCCAGCCTCTTGCAAATTTTGCATCCTAGGAATGTCTTTCTCACAAATTTGGGAGCTATCCCTTTGAAATATAATTACAAAGAAGGATTGGATCCCTGTCTCCCAGTCTCTGTAGGAAGGTATGAGCCTAATTTCTTTAAGTACCAATTAGCAGAGATGGTCTAATCACACTGAACAACCTCCCTTCTCATGTCCTCTAGGACTTTTCCACTAACTCACATCAGTACTTAAAAACTCTTTGCCTTTAGTTGAGTTCAGTCTTTCTCCCCTATGGCAATAATCTTGACCCATATTATAATATTCTTGAATAAAGTCTTCCTTACCATTTTTAACAAGTGTTCAGTATAATTTCTCTTTGACAGTATAGAATTTAAATATAACAAGTTTATCTGTATTAGTCATCCTAACAACTAACATTAAAAAAAAATATCAGTTGATGAAACCATGGTTCATCAGTCTTCAGATTGTAACTCAGTCTTCAGATTTTCTTTTCTTTTCTTGGTGCAGGCAGCAGATCCCTGTGATGGTTAATTTTATGTGTCTACTTGACTAGGCCATGGGGTGCCCAGACACTTGGTTAAACATTATTCTGGGAATGTCCACCTGTGAGAATGTTTCTGGATGAGATTAATTAATTTTAATTGGTAGACTGAATAAAGCAGGTTGCCCTCCCAAATATGGGTGGGCTTCATCCAATCAACTGAAGACTTGAATAGAATGAAAACGTTTAATAAGAGGAAATTCCTCCTGCCTGACTACTTGAATTGGGACTCTAGTCTTTTCCTGCCTTTGACCTCAACCTGAAACATTCGTTCTTCTTGGGTCTCAAACCTGATGTCCCTCAGGCTGGAACTTACATCATCAAATTTCTAGTTCTTAGGTCTTCAGACTCTAGCTGAAATCATGCCATCAGCTCTCTGGGACGTTCAGCTTGCTGCAGATCTTGGGACTTTTTAGCCTCCATAATCAAATAATCATAAGCCAATTCCTTTAGGTCATGAAAGGTCTGAGAGTGAGTTCCAGCCCTAAGCAAAGAGCAAGGACATTGTTCCAAAACATTTGAACCCTGTGTTCCAATTTGGCTTTCATTGGAACTGGACTAAGATATATCCATTAGTTATCCAATATATGTAATGTTGACAATATGTAACCAGAGAGTTCATAGTATCTTTAAGTATTATAAAATGGCTAGAATTTTCATAAAGTGAAGGTACTCAGTAGTTCTCTTCAGATCCTCTTTGATCTCAAAATATAATTAACATGAGAACCATAACTGTGGAATTTAAACATTTTATTGTCATGGAAATTCAGTAACTTGGTGTCAATGTAATTCTATAAACTGTAGTCTCTGAATGAATTAAAATCATTCAGACAAAAAATGATTTCACCATATAATTTCCTCACCTTCAAAAAAAAAAAAACAAAAAAACGAAGAATTCAAACTATATTGCCTCTAGAGGATTCCCTGCCTGAATCATACTTGTGTCTACCAAGGTAAATGGTCAGCTAATTTAAAATTAACATCATTAGTTGAAGGGATGAAGTACTGAATATACTACAGTTCTCTGCTATTCCTTGAGAGTTATTTCTATGTCTAACACAATATTTCTTTTATGTTTTTCAACTGAGAAGAGAATATTCAAGCCCCTTGCAGCTATAAAGGAAACTTCATAGGAGATGACTCTGCAAATGTTTTGGGGTCCTTTTTACTCTGGAGACAAAGGTAATTATGTCAGTCTAAATCTTGGTGAGTGAAAGGGAAGGTAACAGTAAATATTCACATTACTTATAAATTCCTGTGAATTGCCTCTCAATTTTCCTCACTCACACTGCTAACCAATGGAAAGCAGGTAGAAATTGGAGGTCAAGAATGCAATTAACTTTCCTGCTGAATTTTGAGAACAATTCTTTAATAAATGATGGTAATGATATAAAAAGTTAATGAATGTTGCTGAGAGGGTTGCTTGACTCCGGCCCAAATTGTTGCAAAATTCTCCATGACCCATATTTTAGACCGAAAACTAAATGAAAGAGGAGGATTAATTTTAAAAGTTACGTCATTGTGCTGGCCTCCTTTGTATTTCTTGCACTTAATTCAGCTGTCAGTTACAAAGTTAGTTTTACCTATTGCCACTTTTTGTCCCAATTCAACATTTTCTGTATTAAAACAATAGAAAAATATTTCAAGCTCAAAAGAATTTTGGTACATCTGTCATCTTTTAAAGTTAACTATTTTAATTAAGCAATAATGATTGAGACATAAGACATTTCCAGAAAATTAATAGATGCTAGAAAGTGTTGATGCTTTAGGCTAAACCAACAACTATATTCTCTTGGTAAATACACAGACTTTTAAATCATAATTGCATTTCTGAGATAAAATGAAAAACAAATAATATGGTTCAAATATTTTTTATTCCTTGTCTAATTTTAATTGCCTAAAATGAAGTATTTTTTTATCATGAAGGAAAAATAAACTTATTTTCATAAAGTATTCGTTTTCTTTTTAAAAAAATTTTATTGAAATACAGTTGATTTACAATGTTGTGTAAGCTTTGGGTGTACAGTAAAGTGATTCAGTTATACATATATATATAAATATATATATATTTTTACATTCTTTTTCATATCTATTCTTTTACTATGGTTTTCTACTTTATTCTTCAATTCAAATAAAATATATTTGTGCATTTACTTAAAGAAAAATACTGTCCTAAACATAATAGAGAATGTAAATATTGCACTCTCCTTACTCTTCAAAGGCACACAGCTTTGTGAGGATCTTTTCAGGTAAATGAAACATACAGCCAACTGATACTAGCATTATTCCAAAGTTACAAAATACAAAGGAAGAATGGTAGTGATTCTTTAATCACATACAGAGGAATCCATAAAAGCCTTTGGGGAAAGACATCCATAAAGGCCTCTGGAGTAGAAGTATAATTTTTCCCTGATCTGTACATCAATTAGGATAGAATTCTTCTGTGGGTTGCAGTAACCTCTACTATAGGAACTTAGGTAAATAAGAGGCTTAATTTTTTTTCTTGCATGAGAGTAGTCTGGAAGTAGGTAGTCCAGAAGCAGTATAGCAACCAAAAACTTCCGTGAAGGAACCAAGAGCTTTCTCTCTTTCTGCTCCATCATCCTTAGTGACAACTGCTATGCTACAGATATAACATATATTCCAGGAAGTTAGAAGGAAGTAAAAAGAAAATATGGTACTAGTGTACTTCTACTTATGGCTTATTGGAAAAATGCTGATGTTCTGACCCATCTAGCAACATAGGCAAATGCATTTTAGTTTTCCAGTCACTGGAGCAGGTAAGAAAAAGGTAAAAATAAAGGAACTGAAATCTGTGTTGAGTGATCCAACTTATATTACCTACAACATTTCAAATCTTTGACTATATAGAACTACTCAGAATTGGAAATGAAGTGGTATTACTTTCTGTCTTAGTCATTTCTGGCTTCTATAATAAAAATACCATAGACTAGGTGGCTTAGACAACAAACATTTATTTCTCACAGATCTGATGGGTAGGAAGTCCAGGATCAAGGCACTGGAAAGTCTGGTGTCTGGTGAGGTTTGGGATCCTGGCTTGTAGAAAGCTGCCTACTTACTGTGTCTTTACTTGGCAGAGGGGAGAGGTAGTGCAGGGAAAGAGTAAGGAACAGATGAGGCATCCAGAGAGAGAGAGAGGAAGCTCTTTCCTGTCCTTATTATAAGGACACTAATTCTATCATAAGGACTCCACCCTCATGACCTAATTATCTCCCAGAGACCCCATTTCCAAATACCATCACACTGGGAATTAGGGTTTCAACATATGAATGGAGAGGGGCAAATATGCAGTCCACAATATTCCACCTCTGGATATGCAAAATTCATGTCCTTCTACCATGCCAAATACATTCATTCCATCCAGATACCTCCTAAAGTCTAAATTCATTCCAGCATCAATTCTAAAATCTAAAGTCCAAAGTCTTACCTAAATATCATCTCTATCATCTCTTTTTTTCTTAAGTAACCTGGCTAGAAGCTTATAGATTTTATTGATCTTTTCAAAGAACCAGCTTTTGGTTGTATTGATTTCCTCTTTCAATTTCACTGATTTCTGCTCTAATTCTTATTATTTCTTTTGTCCTACTTACTTTGGATAAAATTTTCTCTCCTTTTTCTAGCTTCTTAAGGTGGAAACTTAGATTATTGATTTTAGTTCTTTCTTCTTTTCTAATATGTACATTAAACACTATAAATTTTCTTTGAAGTACTGCTTTCTCTGCATCTCACAAATTTTGATAAATTGTGTTTTTATTTTCATTTAGTTCAAATATTTTAAAATTTCTCTTGAGATTTCTTCTTTGATTCATATGTATTTAGAAGTATCATATTTAATATCTATTTATTTTGGATTTATATAGTTATCTTTCTGTTATTGATTTCTATTTCATTCCACTATAGTCTGAGAGCAGACATTGTATGATTTCTATTCTTTTAAATTTGTTAAGGTATGTTTATGACCCAGAATGTGGTCTATCTTGGCGAATGTACCATGAGATTTTGCAAAAAATGCATATTCTGCTGTTGTTGGATAAAGTGGTCTATAGTTGTCAATTATATCTAGTTTATTGATGGTGTTGTTGAGTTCAACCACATTCTTACTGATTTTCTACCTGCTGAATCTGTCCATTTCTGAGAGAGGATTGTTGAAGTCTCCAACTATGATAGCAGATTCATCTATTTCTCTTTTCAGGTCTATCAATTTTTTGCCTCACATAGTGTGATGCTCTGTTAGTCACATACACATTAAGAATTGTTATGTCTTCTTGGAGAACTGACTCCTTTATCATTAGGTAACATTTTTCATTATTTCTGAAAACTTTCCTTACTCTGTAGTCTTCTGTGCCTGAAGTTAAAATAGCTATTCCTGTTTTCTTTTGATTAGTGTTATCATACTATGTTACCCTCCTTCCAGTTACTTATAATCTATATGTGTATTTATATTTAAAATGGTTTTCTTGTAGAGAAAATATAGTTGAGTCATGTTTTTAATCCACCCTGACAATCTTTGTCATTTAATTGGTACATTTAGACCATTGCCATTTAAACTGATTCTTGATATTGTTGGATTAATATCTACCATATTCGTTAGTATGTTCTATTTGTGGCCCTTGTTCTTTGTTCCTAATCTTGTCTTCTCCTCTTTTTCTGCCTTTTGTGACTTCAAGTAAGCATTTTATATTATTCCATTTTCTATTCTTCCTTAGTGTTGAGGGTTTAGTTAAGCTTCTCCATGGCATTGCTTCCTTGGCATCTATTCTGTTTGGTCAAGCAGCCTGCAGCGACCTTAAACTGACACTAGCCCTTCTTGCAAGTATTGTACATGCTCTAAATAACAGCTGCAGAGTCACAAGTAAATGTTAAGTTCCTGATATGATTTCCCCAATAGCCCTTGTGATCAACAGTCTCCTCTGCCTCCCAATACCTTCCCCTTATATACCTCTTATATAAGACCTCCACAGGGCTTACCAAAATACCACTCTTTTTGTTTGAATTGACTAATACAAGCCTTAGTGTGGGAACCCCAAACTGCTCCGCTCACATACCCTAATAAAGGCATGTGCCCCAGGTCTGTCTCTCCCTCTGTCTGCACTCTTTCTTGACCTCTCGCTGTGGTCCCTCGAGATTTGTCAGGTACTTCCTCAAAGACCCGTGAGTAATTAATTTCTCTATTTCACTTTCTCTTGCAGTCTATTGTTGAACCATGGCTCACCATCCAGCACCCTGTGCACCACTTGACAAGTGTTAGTTTCACAGATTCATAATACTTAGCATATCAGTTCTTCTCCCCCGCCCTTAAGTGGTTGCCCTAGAGTTTTCAATATTCATTTACAACTAATCCAAGTCCACTTTTAAATTATACTATACGATTTCACAGGTAGTGTGAGTACATTATAATAACAAAATAATTTTAATTCCTCCTTCCCTCGCTTATATCATTGCTGTCATTCATTTCACTTATATATGTGTATATATACATTTATAATATAAAGTCAAATACATTGTTGCTATTCTTTTGAACAACCTTATCTCTTAGATCAATTAAGAATAAGAAAAATAAAAATTTTTATTTTACTTTCACTTATTCCATCTTTGATGTTCTTCCTTTCTCTATGTAGATCTGAGTTTCTGATCTATATAATTTTCCTTGTCTCTAAAGAACTCCTTTTACCATTTCTTTCAAGGCAGGTTGACTGACAATAATTTTTGTTTGTCTGAGAAAGTGTTAATTTCTTCACTTTTGAAGGATAATTTTGCAGGGTATGGAATTCTAGGTTGGTGGATGTTTTTTTCTCTGAGCACTTTAAATATTTCACTCCACTTTATTACTGATATGTTTTCTGAGCAGAAGTCAGACATAATTTTTATATTTGTTCCTCTATAAGTAAGGTTTTTTTTTTTCCTCTAATATTTTTCAGGACTTTTTTCTTTGATTTTCTGTAGTGTGAAAATGACATGCCTAGATTTACTTTATTGGGATTTATCATGCTTGATATTCTCTCGGCTTCCTGGATCTATGGTTTAGTGCCTGGCATTAATTTGGGAAAATTCTCAGTCATTATTGTTTCAAATAGTTCTTTCATTCCTTTTGCTCTTTTTTTCTCCTTCTGGTATTCCCATTATGCATACGTTACACCTTTTGTAGTTGTTCCATAGTCCTTGGATATTCTGTTCTGTGTCTTTCATCTTTGTTCTCTTTGCTTTTTAGTTTTTGAGGATTCTATTGATATATACTCAGCCTGACCAGTCTATTAATAAACCCATCGAATGTATTCTTCTTCTCTATTACAGTGTTTTTTATCTAGCATTTGTTTTTGGTTCTTTCATAGAATTTCCATCTTTTAGCTTACATTATCCATCTGTTCTCTTATTTTTTCTCCTTTATCCATTAGAGCCCTTAGCATATTAATCACAGATGTTTTAAATTCCTGGTCTGATAATTCCAACATCTCTGCCATATATGGTTCTGATGCTTGCTTTGTCTCTTCATATTGTTTTTGTCTTTTGGTGTACCTTATACTTTTTTCTTGATAGCTGGACATGATAGACTAAGTAAAAGACACTGCTGTAAATAGGCCTTAATTACGTGGTGGTGAGGTGTGAGTGTAGGAGACTTATCCTATAGTTCTAAGATTAGGTCTCAGTCTTTCAGGAAGCCTATGCCTCTGGACTGAGAACTTCAAAAGTGTTTCTCAGTTTCTTCTCCTCACTTAGGTGGAACAGGATGGCTAGTGTGGGCTGGATTTGAGTATTTCCCGTCTTCCCTGTGGAATGCTAGAACCAACTGGAGTTTGGTGTTTCCTTTTCTCAGGTCAGGTAGGCTCTGATAATACACCAGCAGGTTAGGCTCTTCTTAATTAGTTTCTGCTGAGAGTAGTCCTCGTTAAGAAGAGCAGAGTTATCTGGCATAGTTCAAAAGGGTTTCTTTTCCCCTCTCCCATCAGGAAGCAAAAAGGAATTTTTATCTGATATTTACTGTGGGAATCTGGTTGAGCTCTCTAGGTGAATCTCACAATATTGTGGGACCCCCAAGACTGGGTCCCCTTGGTATTTTTAACTATCAGAGTTGTCTGCACTCAGCCTCCAACAATGTGTCAGTTAGAGTTTAGGTTTTTTCACCCCAGCAATTTTTCCTATGGCAGTTTATGATTATGAGTTTCTGCTCCAGAAAGCCATGATTCCCTGTAATCACCTGCCTGTCTCTCCAGTATTGGGGGCAGATATGTGTCCTGTGTCTGTTACTGAATCTAAGCCACCTTTATGGTCTTGCCTATACGTACTTCCTGCAAGATCCCTTAAGTGGTGGTGTATAACATTCTGGTATGGTACTTAGGAGACCTGGGGCCAAGGTGAGTTCTGCTGCTTATTAACAGCAGACCTGAACATTGTTTCCTTACTTCTCCTAACAGAAATTGTTTACACACATAAAGTACTTTGTGATGTATTATTTGAGTAGTTTTAATGGTAGACAAAATAATTCCCCCCCCCAAAGATGCCCATGTCCTAATCCCCAGAACCTGTGAGTATGTTGTTAAGTGGAAAAGGGGAATTAAGGTTAATGACAGAATTCATGTTGTTGATCAGCTGACCCTGGGATGGGGAGAGTATCCTGGTTTATCCAGGTGGGCCCAATGTACACAAAATTCCTTATAAGGGAGAGAATGCGCGCGCGCGAGAGGAGCAGGTGAGTCAGTAGCAGAGAGGGAAGAAGGGTGCAAGGAGCCAAGAAGTTCGGGCCGCCTCTGGAAGCTGGGAAAGGTAAGGTAACAGATGCTCCCCTAGAGCCACCAAAAGGAGCTCAGGCCTGCCAATAGCTTGATTTTAGCCTCCTGTGACCCATTTTCAGACTTCTGGTCTCCAGAATTATGATGATAAGCTTGTTTTAAGCCACCAAGTTTGTGGTAATTGGTTACAGCAGCAATAGAAAACTAATACAATTATCATTACAAACCTGTAATGTAGGTATTATTTTGTCTGTTTTGTAGATAGGGAATGAGGCTCAGAGTTTAAATGGCATGCTTAAGGAAACTCAACCATTAAATATTGCTTAGGAAATTAACTCGGGTGTTTGGACTCCAAATCCAGTGAACTTTTTCTTGTAAAATGAGGAGGTTGGATAACATACTGTCTAAGGTTGTTCCAGCTCTAACATTTACTGATTTAAAGTATCAAATGAAATCTCAGACTAAAATGGGAGGATTTGTTGGTTGTGTATCTCCTTAGTTCTCGGGAGTGTTTCTAAAGCAAAAAGGTTTTGGCATCATTTTGCTGTATAGCAAAATATGTGGGTTTTTTGTTTTGTTTGTTTTTTGTTTCCAAATGCAAGCCTTGTAGGCTTTGCTCCTAGCTCTGAAGTTTTAGCTGCTTAGGCTCTTTCACATACACCACTGAAATAGCTTTTTCCTTCTGTGCTGTTAGGGATTTACTGACAGTTCACCAAACTGACTTTCTGCTGACACAAACAGATTTTTGCTTGACCTGTTTCTTGAATGAAATTTGTCTTTTCAACAATTCAAAACAGTTGAAGAGGTAGGCTTAAATTTGGCATCTATTTTGAAGCATACTACATAGATTTCTTTTATACATGGTAACTAATACATGTATTTATATACTGGTATAAATTCCTTTAAAATATTTGTTTTCTTTTCTAAATGTCATTTTTAAGTGCTGGTGTTTTTTTTTTCAAAATATCATTTAATAGGATTTAGAGACAAGTGTGTAGAAATATAGTCCGTAATTCCACTGACCAGATGATTCTCTGTTGACCTCTCAGAAAAAGGAATAGTCTGTGCACGTAGTTAGAAAATATAAACAGACTAGGATGGTGTAAAATGAAAGGGAAAAGGAAGGTTTTTATGTAACTGGTTGGGTTTATGTGCATATCTATTAAATATGATAAAACTTAATCACTTTCTATAAGCAATATCACATATTTGTGTAGTATATTATGTAGCCAAACAAGAGAAAGAAAATTCTACATTGAAGGCTGCTTACCTGATCTGTCATTGAAAAAACCTAGATCCTGACTCTTTCATATGGGGTACACTTTGCATGGGATTTAGGAAGTGGATTTAAAAATTGTGTTCAATGATATTGAACCCAAAACTTTATAAATAAATCAACAGATGAACTTGAGAATGACTTAACTCAGGAGTGAAATGCACAATTATTATTTGTACATAAAAGAAACTGCAAATGATATTTTAATTTTCCATCTTTTCTTAGTAAATATGGATGAAATTCTTTGCTGGGGTAATTAAGGGACTTGTTTTAGTATATTTTCCTTTTTCACTTATTGTCAAAATTCTGCTTTGTTCACTGATCTCTTCTATCCCTGTATTTGGCAGCAAAATAATTGCTTCTATGTGCCATGGCTCTTATTTTTCACTGTAGAGAATTACCGTCTTGTTCATCAGAAATTGTCTATAGTTTAGACTTATTAAAAAAAAAAACCTACTTCAGATACACTGTAATTTGTCACAAGTTGCATACATGTTTCTGAGGTCTGAGAGCTCTCTACATCCACATATCTGTTGTGACTATCTGTTAGGTTTCTAGTGAAAGAACACGATTTTTACAGTGCAGTGAAGCCACTGCAATCTAGTTTGGCAGGAAAAGATATTCCTCATTGTCTAAGGGAAAAACAGCCACCTAATTGCAAAAATAAAAGTAAATTGTATTATGGAAAGATTTTGTGTGCTAGTCTTGAACATCTCTAATGATTGTAACACTTCAACTATTTTTTGTTGATTTGATTTTGGTTTTTATTAGAGTCAATTTTTAAGCTCTTCAGGACTTTTATCAAAAAGACTGGTGCCAGGGTGGGCAAGAATATTAAAGAATGTCTCTACCGTTAAGGTGCTTTTACATTCGTTGGAGCAGTAGATTATATACGAAAAGTTAAATATTAGAATAAAATAGAATTCAATGGAAACTGCCTAGTGTAAGTATAAATAATTTACAAATAAGTCTGTTTTAATCTTTCATTGAAATGCTTAATAGACAAATGTGAAAAGAAATCCTTTTATATGTATGAATTATAAATCATTTGAATCCATGAAATACTACACATTGAGCATTGTTATATCAGGAACTTTATATGTGTGAACATAATGATCACAGCAGTGCTATGGTGTGTTACTATTTTTCCTATTTTATAGATCAGGAAACTAAGGAAAAAGTTAAATAACATGTTGAAAACTGTATGGCTAGAAAGTCACATATGGAAATATGACTGGGGGCTTCTGATACCAAAGTATGTGTTTGTTCTTCTGTACTACTGCCTCTAAACGAATTAGAATTGTCTCGTTTTTCTACCCTGATAATAAACTTATTTTATAAAATTAAAAAGATGATAGCAATATTTTATCAGGTACCAACAGTTCCAAAGCCTATTTGCTACCCAAAGACAGACTATTTGACTTTTAGAAATACCTTCTTCTAGGGCAATTATAATGGCATTCCAAATGATTTTGAGCAAGTAACTTAGATATGAAAGAGAAACAGTGTTATGAGAAGATCAGTAAATTGTGAAAAATCAAGTGTCTACATAACCATAAGCCATAATATTTTGCATTAATTCTATAGTTCTTAAAATGTTTTCAAATGATTCTTTTTTCCTAGAGTCAGAATGACTGCCAAGTAATCATTTGTTCATCCTGTAGTCATTTGCTGATAATGGAAAGGAACCATATGTGGTGAGACTTAATTCTAGTTGAAATTATTGTGTGCTTTTGTACAAGGTTATGAATTGCCATTCAATCAAATACATCATTCTTAGAATTTATTTGTGACAGAAATGTGGCACAAACTATTAATTAACTCCTCATCCAATGTGAGAACATTATGTACTAAAATCAAAAAATTGAACCCCAAAAGAGCCCATGCTGAAAGATTTATAACATGAATAAAAATATATTAGATTTTAAAACCAATTTTACAGAGAAGTAATTTAATGATAGTGATTTAAGGAGACATATTTTAAATGAATGGGCACAATTTAGAATCTAGGTTAAATTGGTTTAAAGGGCTTAAATTTTGAGTGTCTCTTATGACATCTTCCAATATTAAAGCTGATTTAACTGTCATGGATACAAATTATTTGTGGTTGTGCATGTGTGAATATATGTGCATGTGTAATCTCAGCATAGTGAATTACCAATTCATACAATTTTATTTTAGTCTACATTGAAATATATTCTTATGTTTATCAATGTTTCAATTTTTGGGAAAAACGGATTTCTTCGGGTACACATTTATGCTGGTTGACAGTTATAATGATTTTTGTCAGTGATGTGTAGTGAGGTAAAAGGGTTGCAATGGGAATGTAATTTCAATGTGAAATTAGGTAAGGTTTTTTAGTCTTTGAGCAAAAAGAGGGAACCGAGTTTAAGTAGGTGATCCATCCAGACTTAATTGACTAGTATGTCACATACATTTTATATTTACAGTATTTCATTCATTCTAAGTCACATTTTAGTTCACATTTTTCACCTCTGAAATGAGGATGCATCATACAGTTGACAGTATTTTACAATTATTGACCAGAAGGCAGTTGCAGTTTAATTGCTTTTACTGTGCATGTGGGGACTTGGTCACAGATGTTTGTTTCCAAAACAATTGAGTATACGCATTGTGCTACTGTAAATGTTCAATTTGACATTTAAATGTCAAATAATTTAAAGATAATTTGAGAAAGAAATGAGTACAGTTGTTGCCTGAAAACCTTCCATTGATAAATTATAGTGATATTAAAAATTATTAAAGTATATAGACTTGAAAATGGTACTTAGAATCTAAGGTCTGGTCCAAGGTATTGCCTATTGCTAATGGTGTGCCATTATCTTTATCCAACAGTGAGGTATCTGGCTCTCATTACCTACAATATATTTATTGTTTGTTCAACCCTAGGGTCGAAGAATTGTTAACCCATACCCTGCGAGAAACAAATTTACCAACTAAATTCATTGTTGCTATACCCTCATTTTGTCTTTCGCTTTATAGCTAAAATACTGTTTCTAAAAGTTAGTTCAGCTATTAACTATCTCTTCAGAGAGATTTAAAGAATAAGAAGGACTCGATTCCCCAGTTGCTGGTTTAAGAGTGGAGAAAGGAGGGCAACAGAAGGAATATAAACTGCCTCTACAAGCCAAAATCAACGTTGGCTGACAGCCAGGAAGGAAATGGGACCTGAATTCAGAAAACCACCTAAATAAGGTTTGAAGTAGACTTTCTCAAAACCTCCAGTAAGGAAAGCAGCTCTGCCAACATCTTGATTTCAACCTGTGAAATCTGGAGCAGGAAAAATCAGCAGAGCCAACTTGGATTTCTGCCCCTCTATTGTCTCCAAGATTGGCTCGGCTGATTTTCTTTCTTTTTGTAAATTTTATTTATTTTTGGCTGCGTTGGGTCTTCGTTGCTGCGCATGGGCTTTTCTCTATTTGCAGTGAGTTGGGACTACTCTTTATTGAGGTGCACAGGCTTCTCACTGCCGTGTCTTCTATTGTTGCGGAGCACGGTGCTCTAGGCATGCGGGCTTCAGTAGTTGCGACATGTGGGCTCAGTAGTTGTGGCATGTGGGCTCTAGGGCACACAGTCTTCAGTAGTTGTGGCACACAGGCTCAGTAGTTATGGCTCACGGGCTCTAGAGAACAGGCTCAGTAGTTGTGGCACAAGGGCTCAGTTGCTCCACGGCATGTGGGATCCTCCTAGACCAGGGATTGAACCCATGTCCCCTGCATTGGCAGGCGGACTCTCAACCACTGCGCCATCAAGGAAATCCCTTGGCTGATTTTCTATAGAGGAGTGAGATGATAAACTTTTGTTTTAGGTCAATTGGTTTGTGGTACTATTTCATAGCAGAAATAGAAAATGAATATGGTATACTACCCAATTATTCATAACCTCTATCATGAGAAAAGATCAGACAAACACACAATATCTGACCTTGACTCTTCAAAGGTATCAAGGGCATGAAATACTAGGAAGGAGTGAGGAACTATAACACACTGAAGAGGATTATTACAGTGACAGTGGCAACTCGATGCAATGGGAGTCCCCTGATTTGATCTGAAACAAAGAGACATTCATGGGAAAACTGGTGAAATTCAATAAAGTTTGCAGTTTGGTTGATAGTATTCTACCAATATTAATTTCTAAGTTTTGAGAATTATACTATGGTTATATGCCATAACTTTGGGAAGAGCCAGGTGAAATTACATGGAAATGCTCAGTGCTACTTTGAAACTGGTTTCTAAGTCTAAAATTGCTTTAAAATAAAGAAATTATGCAAATGGAGGTCATCATCTTGGAAGGAAATCTTGGAGACAATAGAAGAGCAGGTTGAGAAATGCTGCTCATTGTGTTTTATGACAGAAAATGTCTAGGAAAATGCACATTGACAATGACAAGTTAAAAAAATAACTCAGCAGAGTTGGACACTGTGTTTGAAAATGATATAAGAATAATCAATTTGCTTAGCTGTTTATCACTATGTATACATAAAAATATACAGTAAATATTTATTAAATTACTTTTAGAAAGAACTCTAAGTATGAAATAAGTGATCAGAAAGTGTGTCATAGCTTAAGTTGCCACATGTACTCTGGTATAGTGGAATGAGGACATTTTGCAATTGATGTGATAAAAATACATCTTTGTATCACTTAACTCTTGCATCAAACAGGAAATGAAATATTACCATTATTCCTATTTATAAAGGAGGTTTCTATGAAGTTCAGTGGTATTAATTTGCCCAAACTCATAGTGTTAATAAGAGGCATAGCTGAAATTTAAGGCCGCTCTGTCAGACTTAACAGCCTATATTCTTTATGCAAAATATACTACCTCCCATAGCAAATGAAAGATTATGCAACAGGGCAGAAACTTGGCCCTGGACTCAGAATATTACTGTTCTAACCCTTTAGGCTGGCACATCTAACATGTAGCATATTCAGTAGAAACTAATTCTCTAAATGAAATAATCAAGCTTATTTAGTACTGAGAAATGTTGAAATTTAGAAGATAATTACATGAATTTACTCATTTAGATGATAACTGCCTCCTGAGGCACAAAGTAGCCATAAATTTGAGGGTGGTTTCATTTTCTTTAGATCAAATGAGTGAAACATACACTATCTGAATGATGTTTAATTATATTAAAATTATAAATTTTAGCCTATTAGACATAGTGAAAATGGGTGACAGTGGTGAATATTTCCCTTTAGAAGCTCCTATAGTTTCTGACCCTGAAACACATAACACCAAATTAACAAATATAAAGCACTAGGTATCACTGTGGGCTTTTCAAAGGTACTTGCTAATTTTTGAGATAGAATCATAGAAGAGCAAACGAGAGGTTTAATTTCTAGGCCATATTTCATCCTTTATGTCATGCCAGTCAAAACATTTCTGTTTATTTCACAGCTTTCCCAAATGAAACATTTTAGAGTTGACATTTACTTTCAACACTCTGTGTTTTGAGAATTTAAATAGCCACAAAGCTGAATAAGAATGGAAAAAAAGATGTGGAAGCCCTCAATTTAGGGAACTATCCACATACACACACTTCTTTGATACTTTTGAAATCAGGTTACTCAAATGAGTCAAACTAATTTGGGTTCTTTACCCCTGTTACCAGAAACTAGATACTTAAGCAAATTCTTATTTTTGGTATTTTTCAAGGTAATAATTTGTTTATGATATATTCAAGATGTTAAAAAAAAACCTACATAAAGAAAACCACTCCAGATTTTATTGCACAGAAACAATCATTAATATTAAACATTTCAGATGTAGATTTTTATACATGGAACTAGTTGGTTATGAAGATAATATGTAGAGATATATTTCTTTTTAAAAATAGACTTTCACATGTACTGTTTAAATGTTCTTATTCTAATTTTTCTTTAAGTAAAAAATACAGAGGTAAAATTTTAGTAATTCCTAATCTCCTTATAAATTTTCACAAAAATGAAATATTAAAAAAAACCTCTCTAATTACTTTAGGCTTAAGTTGTTCATCTTTCTCTAAGTTCCTAAGGTGGAAATTTGCATGATGAGCTTTATATCTTTCTTCTTTTCTAATATACTAATGATATAATTTTTTCTCTAAGCACTCCTTTCTCAGCATCCCACAAGTTATAAGTTGTGTTTTCATTTTCATTTACCTCAAAATATTTTTAAATTTATCTTGAGATTTCTTCTTTGACTCATGTGCTATTTAGAAGTGCATTGTTTAATCTCCATATATTTGGGGAATTTCATCTTTCTGTAATTGATTTCTAGTTTAAATCCATTGTAGTACTCTATTCTTTTAAATTTGTTAAAGTGTGTTATGTGGTCCAGAATGTGGTTTATTTGGGTGAATCTTTCATGTGAGCTTGAGAAAAATGTGCATTCTGCTGAAGTCATCTACAAATCCATTATATCTAGTTGATTGAAAGTGTTAAATTCAGCTGTGTCCTTACTGATTTTCTGCCTGCTGAATCTGTCCATTTCTGAGAGAGGAGTGTTAAAGTCTCCAACTATGACAGTGGATTCATCGATTTCTCCTTTGGAGTTCTATCAGTTTTTGCTCCACAAAGTTTGGTACTGTTGATAGGTGCATACATGTTAGGAATTGTTATGTCTTCTGGAAGAATTGACTCCTTTATCATTACATAATATCCTTCTTTATCCCTGATAACTTGCTTTGAAGTCTGCTCTGTTGGCAATTAATATAGCTACTCCTGCTTTCCTTTAATTAGTGTCAGTGTGGTGTATCTTTCTTCATCCATTTACTTTTAATCTATCCGTATTTTTATATTTAAAGTGAGTTTCTTATAGATCTAATTTTAAAAACTTCAAAGGTAAAGGTGTTGGAAATATTTAGGAACTAATAGGAGAGCTGAAAAATAAGAATTAGAACAGAAATCCATGAAACTGAAAACAGGAGATCAATAGAGAAAGTCAATGAAACCAAAAGCTAGTTCTTTAAAAAGATCAGTAATATCAAGAGAGATATGGGAACATGTGTATATGTATAACTGATTCACTTTGTTATAAAGCAGAAACTAACACACCATTGTAAAGCAATTATACTCCAATAAAGATGTTAAAAATAAATAATAAGCCTCTAGCCAGGCTAAGAAAAAAGAGAATGCAAAAAATATTAATGTCAGAAATAAAAGAGGGGGCATCATTACAGATCCCATGGACATTAAAACAGTAATAAAGGAATATTCTGAACAATTCTATGCCCACAAATTTTATAGCCTAGATAAATTGGCCCACTCCTTTGAAAGATGAAAACTGCCAAAATCACACTTACAAAACTTAACGTACTCTTACCGCATAATCCAGCAATTATACTCCTTGGTACTGAAAGGAGTTGAAAAGATATGTCCACATAAAATTATGCACACAGATGTTTATAGCAATTTTATTCATAATTGCCAAAACTTAGAATCAACGAAGATGTTCTCCAGTAGGTGAACGGATAAACTTTAGTACATCCATACAATTGTATACCATTCAGCAACTGAAAAGAAATGAGATTTCAAGCCATGAAACGACATGGTAGAACCTTAAACGCATATGGCTAAAGGAAAGAAGCCAATCAGCAAAGGCTACACACTGCGTGATTCCAGCTATATAACATTCCAGAAAAGGCAAAACTGTGGAGGCAATAAAAAGATCAGTGGTTGCCACAGGGTAGGTGTTGGGATTGGAGATGAATAGATGGATATGTCATTAGACATTTGTCTAAACCGATAGAATTCTTCAGAATATTTTTAGGGTTTATCTTCCACTTTCTGAGGCTTATGTGTCTTACAAAGGTTTTCAGCAAGCTAGCCATTTCTTGTTCATCTGCCCTGATAAGCAAAATATCAATTTGTTGTTCTACACGATGTTTGGACCATCCAGATCTCTTCAAACATTATGACAGAGGGTGGGAGAGTTGACATGGCTCTGGGGCAGAAATGTAAATGTAGATTGTTGTCTCTTGATAATAATTCTGATTGAAATTTAAAAACTCATTGGCCAAATTTTTAAAAAAAGCATAAAACAAAAACTCTAATATTAAAAATGAGATTATACAATAAATTAAGAGGTTGCAGTATTATTTATAATAGCAAAGATATGGAAGCAACCTAAGTGTCCATCGACAGACAAATGGATAAAAATGTGGAATATATATAATGAACTATTAGTCATAAAAATATTTAAAATTTTCCATTTGCAACACCATGGAGGGTATCATGATTAGTGAAATGTGTCAGACACCAAGACAAATGCTGTATGTTATCACTCATACGTGAAATTTAAAAAAATAAACGAATATAATAAAACAGACTCACAGATATAGAGAACAAACTAGTGGTTATCAGTGGGGAGAGGGAAGTGGGGAGAGGCAAGCTATAGGGGTTGGGGATTAAGAGGTACAAACTACTATATATAAAATAAATAAGTTACAAGGATATATTGTACAGCACAGGGAATATAGCCATTATCTTGGAGTAACATTAAATGGAGTATAATCGATACAAATATTGAATGGTGTTGTACAACTGAAACTAATAATATTGTAAATCGACTGTACTTCAATAAAAAAATACCTACTTGAAATAAAAACACAACTAAATTGCTCTTTTGTTGAAAATGTCCAATTAAAATCTGGCAATAAATTTAGATGTAGTTTAGTTCTTACATTTAAAGAGTTGGTTTTCAATCACTTCCTGAAATGGAGTGGGTACTTAGAATTTCCTACTGAGGCTGCTTGCTAAGGCTTTCAACTTTGTATGCTTTGAAGTTGTTATGGGTAAATCTGACTAGACCATGTTCTTCCTGTATTGTTATTAACTGACTGGAGGATTATGTTTCCTAGAAGCCCAGGGTTGTCTGACTTTGGCTTTATATCCATATTTATTTTATCACAAATACTTCCTTGTGGCCGTTGGCAACCAGCTGACCTCCAAGGCCCTGATTGCTTTTCTTTGGTAGTTGACCTTTAGACTTATTCTTCTATAAGTAGCTAGTGGGTTTTAAAAGCAGGTTCATATACTTTTCTTTGACTATTTTAACTGATTATTTTGCTAATATTATACACCCTCATTTAATTTCAGTTTTACAAATGGCAAACTAGAAATTCTGGCATAAGAGAAGAATTATGCAGAAAGTTAATGCTGAAAGTTAGGGAGATTGAACATTTTTTCCCAAAAGAGAGTCTATGAAATAGATCCCCATATTCCTTCTATAGCTGAAGTCTCTAGTACAACACTAAGCCTGCAAGAAAAGACCGACATAGTGAACAGAAAAACCACTGAGCTGGGCAGCTCAGAAGAACCAACAACCCAAACTTTCCCCTTGACAGCAGTAAGTCCACCCTGGGTTACAATTCAGCTGAATTATTTGTGCATGTTTTCTCCCTCTGTCTGGAACAATTTATTCTCTTTATGAGAAAGGGGGGAAATTATCCAAAATACATTGTCTCCAATTTATGTGATTAATTGACATTAGCCTATGTGTGCAAGCATAATAGGAGAAAGACAGGTTAGAAGAGCCTGCCAGAGAGGGATGCCAGAGTATGCTCCCTCAGGTTTAACTCAGCAGTTAATCAAACAGTTCTTTACTTGCCACTCAGGTTTTCTGCAAAAGAAGTAAAGTGGAAAATCAGTAAACATGACATTGGAAGCCCTTTCACCTGACCTGGAACAAATATCAAACATTTGTCTTTCATCAAGGTACAACTTTAGGTTTCTTCTCTTACGTGTGCTAGGTTTCCTCAACACCCTTTTCTAATGAAAGCTGTAGAAAGAGACTTCCCACCCAAAGAGGTGCTTTTCCTGTATTATTGATGGTGGTGGTGCTGCTGGTGGTGATAGTTTTATTTCTAAATATAGAAGTTGCTATATCTGTTTCATCATGACTATCTATAAAAGTAGAAACAGCATGAGTCAACCAGGGATTATCTATAATCACCAAGAGTAAAAATCTGTATTTCTTTTGCCTATCACAAAGTTACCTTGTGTTGCTTATTTCCAAGAAAATGGTAGGAGGCTGTCATGAGAAGACAAGTCACTGTAGAGATTCAAATGGACGTGACAGTGATTTTAAATTTAACTTACCCAATCTGACGTTATTGGTATTGCCCCTTATATCCAAGGACCTTTCTAATTGCAAATGTTGTTTTGTTCAAAGAATCTGCCCAGTTGACACCGATGTTAATGGTTCATATTGTTGAATTTCTCTGAAAATATTATTTCTTCAAAATTGTTTCTGTGTGGTCAGACCTTTAGGTGTTCTACTTCTCTAGCTGTACAATGAAACAATCCTCAATAGCTGACTTGTTCCCCTCTCTTTAGATAGCTTGGTATAAGAAGCCCATCAGCTTTCTTACCACAATGAACTAGTCATTTATGCTGACTCTCCAATATGACACGTGGGGCCTATTCAACTATGGTAACATTATTGAAACTTCAGTTATGAAACTTAATTTCCAAAAATCTAATGGTTTCCTTTTCCCTCATGACATAGATTTTGCAAGATTATCTTTCAAGATAGATGCTCCTTGGATCTAATGCAAAGATCCTGAACTTCTCTGATCATTATAAATTTTATTTTTTTATGAATGTAACTTAAAATATTCAGTATCTTTGTTGTTGAGACATAGAACTTTCTGCTACAAATAGGGATTTATCAACTTTGGCAATTACTATTATGTGAGTGGGTGTTTTATGACTTGCTTGGCAAATTACAGACCATCTCTTTTTAGGTACTCAATAATAGCAAAATTATATTTTAGCACTTACATTCCTTTTGTCAAGATGCATACACATTGTTAGATGTCTAGTGTTAATTTTTTAGTCTTTCTCTTTTTTATTATATCTATATCTGTTAATTGATATTATTTCACGAAATCTGAATTCAAGCACCATAATAAATCTCTCTCTTGAAATATATATGTTCTTGGATGGTAATGTTATTTTTCAAGGGATTACTCTGATCAGATTATAAGATTCACTAAAGATAGTTAAATTGTATTTGATGGGAGAATTCTTAGCATCATCTTAAAGTCTATATCTGATATCTAATTGACAGATTTCATTTCTTTCTTGTACTCGATTCTGTGTTTCCCTGAAATATTAATAAGCTCACCAGGATGTATCGAAGAATGCAATTGAATGAGGAACTTTCTAGCATAATAGGCCATTTCCTTTTGATAGAGGCTTGCCCCCTACTGCATATATATCCCTGGATATATCACAGGGAGACTGAAACACCTCTCTTTGTTCCATGCTTAGCATTAAGATCTAAAACTAAATAACTTACTAATTTCATATCATTAAAGTGATTAAAATTTTATTACTTTCATAATTTGTGTGTGAAACATCATTGACATTCTTGTATTAATTCACTTATTTTCTTAGGTATTTGCAATAAAGATGACACAAGATTGTAGTTACTTGATCAGGAATTGCTATAACAGCTGAATACACTGAGATGGACTTCACAAAACCTTTCTAATGTTTTCACTACTGTGTGTGTGTGTTTCATCTTGGAAATTTAAAAATATTAAGCTATTTCAATTGGCAGCCTAGTAAAAATGGAAAATCAGTTAATAAAATGAAAAAGTATATTGACTTTATATATTTCTCTCTAGTTCTATATTTGATTAAGTTTCTATGCTTAATATAGAAATATATTAAGTAAATTAAGAGAAGTACTATGTCTATTATTGAAACAAATATGATAATTAGACCAAAGGTATTACTCATGACTAAGAAGGAAAAATTGTAATTCAATGAGACAATCAGATAACAATTTTATGAGATATCTTAGCTGCAGTGCTCTTTATCAACTAATTTTCCATGTAAATCAACTGACACATAAGGAGATATAGAAGCAATAAAATGATGAGTTTTTGGCCAAAATAAATTTCTTCACAATTAACATTGTAATTTTATTAATATGTATTATTTTGGTCTCAGTGATTTCACATGATTGTGATTTGAAAAATCATGCAAAAATATTAGTTGACTTGGAAATGGAAGTGTTGGCATAGAAATCTCTGAAGGTAAGAAACTGCTAAATTTCTAACACAAGCTAGCATGTATTTTCTATGTATTTTAGCTTAATACAGAAGTTCCTTCAGAAATCCTTTTTCTAAGTAGATAGTAAATCAGATATGACATTCTCGTGAATAAAGTGTTAAATGTTATATATTAATATTTTAAATTGAAAAATGACAGTTAAGTATTGACAAGGATTGAAAGCCGAATTTTTAACATTAATCACATACTGATCTACCATTTGCAATCTAAGATCACCTATTTCAATTCTACATAGTACAAAAAAGGAGGTGGATTGCTATTTGGGCACAGTACACTAAATACACAATTTGAAGAAAAACATATGAAACGCTGTGCAAATTTTGTGGGTGTTAGAATGAAAACAGTGTCAGCTTCTTAAGCAAACTTGTATTATAATTGAAATTTATTTTCAATTAATGATTTACAGGAAATTACAAAGTTGAAAGGTGCCATGTTTTCTTCACCCAGTTTCCACAATGGTTATGTCTTGTGTAACTATAGTACAATATCAAAACTAGGAAACTGACACTAGTGCAGTGCATGTTTATAATTCTATGCCATTTTATCACATATATAGATTCCTGTTACCAACACCACTATCACTATACAGAGCTATTCTATCACTGCAAAGATCAACTGGTGTCTGTTTTTCAGCTAGGTGTAGAGACCTTACTTTAATCCTGTTATCCACTTCTTTTAGTATTATAATTGTCAAATATTTCCACTACATACATATTCTATGTACACACATATATTAAAGTCCACATCAGACAATGTTACACTTTTTTCTTTGAACATCAAACATAATTTAGGAAAGTTAAAAAAAGAAGGAAAGTTTATTGCCCTACCTGTATTTTTGCCTTTATTCTTTTCAGATATTCATCCTTAAATCTCATACTTCTATGACATTTGCCTAACACTTTTAGAAAGAAACAGTTTTTAGGGGTATAGCCAATTATTCCCAAATAAAGCTAGAACAAGAGATACCAACTATTTATTATGTTAGCATTTCCCAATATGCCCATTTCTACTTAAGGAAAAAGATCAAGCATATCCCTCAGTAGTGGAATTGGAGTTTAAGGTAGTTTAATCATACATGGGAAAAGAAGGAAAATTGGAGTGAAGAGAATAGTATAGAAATCCTTTGAACCAGGGCTAATTTCAATCACACTGTATGACTTGGACTGATTCATGTTTCCATGATATTATTGTTTTATGGAATAAAATCAACTGACCAGCTATTGAAGCTAGCACATGAAAATCAGGGTGATAACCAATTACCTTATTCAATAAATCTTCTCATTACAATTTATTCACTCCTCAAATTTTACTCTTATGGGGTATACTTAGGGGTATTCCGTATTACTCTAGGATTTAATATAGGATTTTGAGAAATGCATTTTAAGAGTACAAGGTTGATTTATAAGGGGCATAACTATTTTTGAGAAGGAAATATTTTCCCCTGTGCTATATTATTTTGTGAAAAGTCATCCATCAAATTAAATAATAAATGCTGTTTCTTTCCAAGAGAAGTATTTTTGAATAGTTCTTATATTCACATATTTCACAAATAAAGGTGCATTATGAAGTAAAAAGTAAATTCTCCCTTGTACCTTATCCTATATCCAACTAGGATATAATTGTCTACACCATAAGTGATTTATTATTTACTTTTACTTATTACCATTATTACTATTACTAGTATCTTCTTGCATTTCTATGGAAATACAGATATAGATTCTTATTTTTCACTGTTTATACACCATTTTTTTTCTTCTTGGAGATGCACATGTATCACTAATAAATTCCTTGTAGAAAATTTTTTATGGTTTTCTATATTTTTCTAAGACAAACAATTATGCAAGAAACAACCTTGTATAAATGTCACCTTACATAAGTGATATACCTATGGATATATAGATAAAGGTAAATTTCTGGTAATGTAACTGCCAGGTATAATAAGGGGGCATGTATCATTTTATAATCCCATCAGTAATCCATGAGGCCACCCTTTCTACACATCCCTGACAAATGAGTTTGCTGTAGACCTTTTCAACTTTTTGAAATTCAATTTTTAACAGAATTTTCCAATCGGTTAGGTTTAATAAAAGACTTTTTGATGTAGCTTTGATTGAAATTTTACTTTGTATACATGAGGTCATATATTTTTATATACTGCAAATATTTTTCACCTAGTTTGTTGTGTTCTGACACGGTTTCTAGTGGTTTTCCCCTCGTTTAGAAGTTGTCATTTCCCTTGTAGTTGAATTTCTTAATCTTTTAAAAAAATATTATCACTTTCTAGTGTATAATTAATATACAGTTAATTTACTTATTATAAGTATTATGTTTCCCTCATAAGATCCTAAATGTCATGAGGACAGAGATTTTATTTCACTACTATATTTTCTGTACCTGGAATAGTGCCTGGCATAGAGTGATTGTTCTGTAAACACTTGTTGAATGAATGAATGAATGTAGGTTTTCTTGATCAGAACTTTATAAAGAGTAACTCAATAATAGTCTAGAGACTGGGTTAGGGTTGGAAGGCCACGTGAGTACTATTGTCCTTGTTCTTTGGGTCATCCAGTTGAAAAATAACTAGGAAAGAGTTCTAATTAAAGATCAATGATCAGGAGCTAAGTAGTGAATGTGTGTCATACCCATGAACTGTCTGTCATAGGAGAAAAAAAAGATTCATTGTTCATTCTTTGAGAGATAATCAAATGGCTGATTTCTATAAATTACATATACAACATCTTTTTCTGTACTTTCTAGAGAGTACTGCTTGAATTACCAGTGGAAGCCATATAAAGGCCCTAATTTTCCTTCAGTGGCTCTGCCTATGCAATATCACCTTATTTTAGATGTGAAAAGCCATGACACTTTTGGAGCACCTTAGAGACTACTGAATTAAGGAAAAAACTGACATCATGAAAAATTTCCAGAAGAGAATAGAGATAAGATAGAAAAGAGCTGCAAAAGAATAAGTTGGCAATTTGTGTTCCCTCAAAGGACAGGATTTGAAAATATTTGAAAAGAGACAAACTAGGAATATGAACATGAGTAAGGGCTTAAAAGTGAAGCTAAAATATCTAAAGGTTGGTTTGATATGGGTAGGAAGTAAAACATGGATTTGCATGACTTTTGTTGGTGAGACCATGATCAAAGAACTTATTTGTTAAGGGGCCGGTTAATGGTGATTTGTGGGTTTCTCTTTGCAATATGCCCTGGAAAAGCATTGAAGAAATATGATGCCCAAGTATAAAGGCAAGCTCCTTGCCATTTTAGTTATGTTATTTAGAGATAGCCAACAGGGTGGCAAGTTTCTCTACCTTTATTCTAAGACATTCATGTTCTTGAAAATGGAAACTTAATGTGTTTGAATCTCTTAGGTGTGAAGGGCCCACATAGCCACATTGAGAAAGGCATTTGCTGAAGAAATAAAAAGTTTATAGCAAAATTAAGAAGTGAGATGTTATGGGCTGAATTGTGTCCCACCAAAATTCAGGTGTTGAAGCCTTAAGCCCCAGTTTCTCAGAACTTGACCTTATTTGGAAATAGGGTCCTTGCAGATGTAAATAGTTCAGTATAGCTCATACTGGAGTAAGGAGGGCCCCTCATCCAATGTGAATGGTGTTCTTATTAAAAAAAGGGGAGATCTGGACACAGAGGTAGACATGCATACAGAGAAGAAGACATAAATAGGCAAGGAAAAGACAGCAGTCTACAAGCCAAGAGAGAGACCAGGAAGAGATTCTTTTCTCACAGGCTTCAGAAGGAACAAACCCTGTTGACATTTTGATTTTGGACTTCTAACCTCCAAAACTTGAGAAAATAAATTTCTGTTGTTTAAGGCACTCAATTTATAGTATGTTGTTAGAGGCTTTTAATTTACACAACAAAATTGTTCTAAGTTTTAAAGAAATACAAGTTTTCACTAAAGAATAAATATCACTTTATCTGGCATAGGTCTCCAAAAAACTATTCTTATTTTTAATATTGGTCTTTTTTTCTTCTGGGCCATTTTCTTACTATTTTTATGCCTACCAGCGGATTTTTTTATTTTTCTAAGGAATATTTAGGTAAAAGCCCTTTTAATAAAAAGCCACTTTCAGTGAGATGTTTCTTTTAATTAGTTTCTAGCCTCCTTTAAGAGTCAAGCTATTCCTAAGTCTATTGAGTAATAATATGGGATAGCAATTGGCTTAGTATGGCAGTAATACATGCATTTGGTACTTACAATAGAAAATGTAGGGTTATGGAGGGTTGTCTTTGTCATGCAACTGACATTGATCTTTGATCTGTAGCAATCAAGAGCCTCTAATATTTTTTAAATTTTGGAGTTTCATAATCATACTAGACCTTTAGAAAGAATTCTTCTGGATATGTGAAGAATAAAACAAGTCAAGATACAGGGAACTAAGAGGGGACAGTTGTAGTGATCCAGGTTAGTGATAAGGAGTAACTAAACTCAAAATGATAGGCACCAATCCCTAGCATTGACACCCAATTCAAAACCTTCACAGAATGTCTTTCTGCTTCTGAAATACTGTAAGGATGGTATGTTCCTTTACTGTAGGGAAAATGACTTCACGTTTGGGGTGAAAACAAAAAATATATATATGAGAAAACAGCAAGATGTAAACTATAATCCAGAAATCAATAAATAGAAAAACAAGGGGGAAAAAAGGTAAAAGAATAAAAGTGTAATTGTAGGATTCTTATATCAACTATACTGGTTTTCAAAGAGGGAGGCAATAGAAGGGACTCCTGTCTGTTTAAAAAATTATGGTATGTTTTATCCTACAAAATAACAAAAACATTTAAAGGCATGAGCAGATGCAAGGGATCTAGAAGGAAGATGTATGAGTGGGTAGTTCTCTGTGCATGGGAAGATATCCATAGGGTGAAATAAACTCAAGAATGGACCATATTAAGCACTGCCATATATCAGGTATTATACTAGTATTCTGTTCAGTTTATTACATTTAATCTTCACAACACCTCCAAGATGTCTATAGTAATAAGATAAAAACATTAAGGCTTAAAGAAGTTAATATTCAAGTTATTAACCATTTCTGTAAGAAGAGCAGAAAGGCCTTAAACCTGTAGTGTTTATGTTGTGTTATAATGCCTCCCCAGAGTACTGTTGAGAGCTGACAGCACCATGAAAATATGGGTTCATGTAATCCTTAAATTTACAAAGGGCTGTTAGATATAGGCAGACATAAACTCCAAAATTTAGGACTAAAAATATCATTTAAGATGGCATAGTTTTAGACTTCTGAAAACAGATTTTTTTTTGAGAATGAAGATTTCTAAAAATTGGAAATACTTCTGTTTTTTTATTACAAATTATCCAAATAAAGAAGTATCTCCTGATCGACTGAAAAAATCCAATATATGGAGATAGTAAATGAACACAGATCTGATAGGATTGTATGAATGTTGGACAAAATGGCTTAGTTAGAATATAGATGTAAAAGTGACATTTATAGTGTCAGGAATACTAAATGGCAGACTGTGCTAAAAGCCTGTGCAAATGATTTTTATAAAGGATCATGTATGTCTTTTAACTATGTTAAGAGCAAGAAGACAGAGGCAGAGAATGCTATCACTTGAAGAAGATTTAATATTAATAAAATAATAAATAAAATAATACCATTAAACAGAAACTTAACCTCTAGTCTAAAAATGTTTACAAAAAAAGTAGACTTAAGAAGGAATGGCGCCCAGGATATGAGAACCACACAGCTGATTTAAATGAGTTCAGTACTTTTTCCAATTATTGAAAGACTTAAAGATATGCTTGCACAGCAACTCATTGTTAAAAACTACAGAGGAAAAAATCAGGTTTTTAAAATCTTATTTCAGAAATAATATTCTATAAGGTATAAATGGTAAACCTAATAAAACTGAGTGATTATTGAATAGATGGTTTATAAACATTTGCAAAAGGAAATGATGCTTGCTTAAAGTCACCATAGGTCTACCAACAAAAGTTCACCAGAAATCAAATTTATTATATTTTTCAACATGCTTCAACAGGTTATAGCTGTTTCTACATTGTTTGTTTCCATTTCTTTTCTTGTAAAAGAACACTGGTTTTCTTTTTCTTTTTTTTTTTTTAATTTTTAACTTTTTTGGTTGCACTGCATGGCATGTGGGATCTTAGTTCCCTGATCAGGGATGGAACCCATGCCCCCTGCAGTGGAAGTGCGGAGTCTTAACCACTGGACCATCAGGGAAGTCCAACCCTGGTTTTCTTTTGTGGAACCCTTCCCACTCTATTCTGTGTTCATCGTGTTGGTATAGCCTTGTCTAGGTTTTGCCATTCAGAGAATTCCATCTTTCAGGCAAGTGGACTGTATCATCAGACAATAAAGAGAAAACTGGGACTTTTCTGCAACCATATAGAGAAAGGAAAGCACTTCTCTGGGACTACCAACTGGAGGAATATGAGTTTGTGATTTTTGGTGGCAATTTTATATCATGAGGGGAATATTTACTGAGAATATAGTCAAGACACAGAACTTCTAAGCTGAGAAATGGAGACAGAATTCTAGCAACACGATTTGATTATTCGGAATTTTCAGTTAAGCAAAAACACTATTCATTACTTATGCCACTCTGAGTTAGTTGAAACTAAAAAGAGTTCTGGTTCTGAAATTACTCCCTGGAAGTAGAGTATTAGAACTGAAAAACTTAAACTGTGGATTACGTTTATTTGCTGAAGAATACAAGATGAGGATTCCCCCTAACCTTGGTTGAGAAGATATTGATACCAGTTATACAATGGAGGATATTGCTTATTCTTCCTGCCAAGTTCATGCAGAATTCACTTGGCTCTCAGATTTTCAGTTCTCTGAGGCTAGGGCTTTTGGAAATTCCTTAGAGAAATGGCAGTATTTTGGAATGAGTTGACAATTTTTTGTGGCTTTCAGTAAGTTCTTCTGAGAGAGAGAGATGAGTTTCTTCTAAATAGCCTATTTGAAAACAGAAGAAATAAATACAAACTAGTGAAGAGATGCTCTTTTGTGCCTGCAGCCAGTGACATGAGGTGGCTGAGAATCTGATAATCCTCAGTTTGACGGGACTGTAAATCTTAGTACCCTGCCCTAAGCTAGAGTTCATGGTAGAAAAAGCAGCTAAGGAGGTAAGAAGCAAAATAAAGATAATACTTTTAAGCCCTGGAGAAACCACTGTTCTCCCCATGTAGCTAAGTTTTTCAATTTCTGACTGACAAGTGTAAAAATTATTCCCACTGCAGAGTATAGTCCACTGGGAAACAACCTTGAAGAAAGGACTCTATTAGTTCCATTGCTGCAGAATAGTGGTTGAGATGGAATCCATTATACCCAGTACTGGGGGAATGGCAGAGCACCAAAGCCTCTTGTGAAAGGGAAGGAATTCCCACTCAATGGTCTAGATTTGTGACTGGACCAACTCTCTGATTTTGGTTATTAGTCTATGAAGTCTTGATTTCCCAATACATATTGCATATGTTGAGTTGGTTTAAAATTTATTGGCTAGGGGGCTTCCCTGGTGGCGCAGTGGTTGTGCGTCCGCCTGCCGATGCAGGGGAACCGGGTTCGCGCCCCGGTCTGGGAGGATCCCACATGCCGCGGAGCGGCTGGGCCCGTGAGCCATGGCCGCTGAGCCTGCGCGTCCAGAGCCTGTGCTCCGCAACGGGAGAGGCCACAACAGAGGGAGGCCCGCATACCACAAAAAAAAAAAAAAATTTATTGGCTAACCCTAAGTTTCTGAACCATAAAGAACTTTGCCTAGTAAAGACCAAGAGGTATGCTTGTGCTTGGAGTTATATGCAATTTAACTCTGAGTGAACCTTGCCTCACCGTGTCCTTAATGTCTTAAGAGTTTTTACTGGATATATCACAGATTCAAATTCTGTCACGAGGGAAAGTAATTAAAGAAGTTAGATTATCACTCTTTATAACCATGGTCTTCTAGGCCTACAAAGGCTCTTCTCTAATCACAGACTTAGATCTCTGTTTACTGCCCTAAGTGGCCTGAAAAACAACAGCAATGTAGGATTTAGAGTTATTTATATAGTTAAAAAATCTCATCTTAAGGCAGAAGACTAAAAGCAGGTAAAATAATTTTTATTGGAACACAGAAAACAGGTAAAATATACATGTTTAGCATTATATTTAATAAGGGATAAAGATAATGTGAAATAATAATTGGTCCCTTAGTCCTTGTGCCTCGAACATTTTGATCTTGGTACATTTAAATAATCAAATTTTCATCTCCACTATAGATGAAAGGCTGTCGTATTTAGAAATCCTCAGATTCTATTACTAAAAATGACCAAAATCTAGGAGAAAAATTGACATTTTAGAATCTAAAATATCTCCGATAATAGAATTATGATTCAAAAGGCATCCATATATTAATTTTTTTATTGTCCATGTATAATTTTTTTAAAATTAAACATGATTTCTTAAAGCTAAAGAAAACTTGCTTCAAAATTACTCATCTCATAATTGAAGGAACCAGTAAAATGGTAAATCCGGTCCAAATGAGAATTAGAGGAATAAGGATTATATAGTCTTTCAAAAAAGGCATTTAAAAATTGAGATTGCTGGTTTAGGTACACATATGGTGACTGTCCTACAAGGCAGTGTAACCATAACCTTTGTGTTTTATCTTTTATGCTAAGCAGAAATGTGCAAATTAACATTCACAGAATCAATGCCCTTACTTAATAGGAAATAGCAAAGATAAACATAAGCACATTTCTCTAGATCAGAGGCTAACAAACTAAGCCTGCTGACCAATCTCCTGTTTTTTTGTAAAGTTTTAATGTAACACAGCCATACCTGTTAATTTATGCATTGTTAGTGGCTAATCTGAGTAGTTGTTACATAGAGTGTATGACTTGAAAAACCTAAAATACTTTAAGAAAAAGTTTACCTACCTTTGCCTTAGATAATTAAATGATATTTAAATAAATAACTTATTAACAGTACCCTATTTTGAGAAATAATTTCTAAACAGTAGTCTTGATGATGAAAAGGTTGTTCTTTTTATGTGTAGGTAAGGTCTGCTTATTTTATATAGGTTTAGCAAGAGTTGCCTCTATAAGCCTCTTTATGCACACAATTTCAAGTCACTTATGAGTCTAGATAATTAAGTTCTTTTCAAGAAATTTTTATTTAAAATCTCATGTGCTTTTAAAAGCCGCAGCAGTTTACTGTTCTGTACCGATGATAGAAGATCAAGTGAAAGGAGTTCTCTCTACCAGCATTATCTGTAGATTGGGGTGACTTCCTCTCACCTTGAGGTCCACCAGATTTTCTAAAGTTCTGGTCCTGTCATGGAGTCACTCCCTCACCAGCTGGGAGGCTGGGGCCCTGGAATCTGGGTGCCAAGCCTGTTTCCTTAGAAAGATTGGAATGTGTTGTCTCTGCATATAAAGTGCAGTTCTTTGTCATTAATGGTGGGCTTATTATTACATTGATTTACTACCAAACATGACACTCCAGGTATGATGTTGATTATTGTGTACTTAGTTTGTTCAATTATATGCTAATATAGAGGAATATTAAGTCTTATTGTACTTATATGAGTAACAATATTATGGAAAATAAGGAGAGTGAATAAAAGTAAGTAATTGTTACCAAAGTCACTTTTCAGTAGAACAAAATTACTCTTTTCCTTGAAAAACAAAAAGATACACTGTTACTTTGCGCAAACAGTTGTATTTCTTTGCCATTATTATTTCCAGTATATACTCAATCACCCATATTAATTATACGTTTACCCAAATTTAAACTAGCCACATCACCCATCTTTTTTTTTTTTTTTTTTTTTTTTGCGGTACGCGGGCCTCCCACCGCTCCGGCCTCTCCCGTTGCGGAGCACAGGCTCCGGACGCGCAGGCTCAGCGGCCATGGCTCACGGGCCTAGCCACTCCGCGGCATGTGGGATCTTCCCGGACCGCAGCACGAACCCGTGTCCCCTGCATAGACAGGGGGACTCTCAACCACTGCGCCACCAGGGAAGCCCCATCACCCATCTTAATTATAACTTTTAGCCAAATTATCTTGATGTTTAAGCTGACATAGTACTGAGCAAAATTATCATTAAAATGTTTTTTGGAAATATGGTTTAATTTAGTAGAAAGTATAACTACTTTTTTTTTTTCCTTTTTTAAAATCCTAGACATGATGTAAGAGTAATGTTAGCTCATCTGATAGCCAGCATAAGCAGTTTAGGAAGTTCAGAATACCTAGTTCTCTATGAAAAAAATTGAGTACTTGTGTTACATATTCCAAGATGATAAAATCAGAGGAAGTGTATTTAGTTGTTTTTTTGAATCATATTTTCAAACCCTCTGGTTGATCTAAGGATTCATCTTGATTGAATTTGAATTCTTATAGTACAATTCTGCTGAAGTAGCAGTTTCTATAAGAGGGAATTTTTAAAAAGCTACTATATTTACAGTACTAAAAGTTTCATTTAAAAAAACTTATTCCGGACAACTGGGGAGGATATAATGCTTATGTAAACATGTGTTAATCTCTTCAAACCAATCAGAACAGAGCTGTTTATGTTTGAGATTTTATAATCTTATTTATTAATATCTTGCAGAGGTAGGAAAATATTTCACACTCAGTAAAAGGTAAATGCCTTTATAGCTCTTCAGTCTCAGCAATGGTCAAGATAAAAGAAGCAGAAAAACTCATAATCCAGATCTCAAAGAGCTATCCTTTGAGATCAAGAAAGATTTTCCTAATTGATATGAGGTCATATAAACAAATCTAAAAACCAAAGAAGAAAAAAAATCTTGCAAATCATTTTTTTTTGTTGTTATTGACTGACAGAAAACAAATTTGTTTTAATTTTGTTCTCAATTTCCGAACCTGTTGCCACTGCCATTATGTCCTCCTCCCTCTGCCTATCACTTGCTAACAAACTGACAGCCACTTGGTGTTGCTAGAAAACATCATTCAAGTATTTTTTTCTTCAATCCAAAAAGTAAAGAACAATTGCACTCTACCAAAGGTTATATAATATTAGAATGGATAAGGATATTAAAGTTCTTTTTTCTTCCGTTGCGGAGCACAGGCTCAGCGGCCATGGCTCAGGGGCCCAGCCGCGCCGTGGCATGTGGGATCTTCCCGAACCGGGGCACGAACCCTCGTCCCCTGCATTGGCAGGCGGACTCTCAACCACTGTGCCACCAAGGAACCCCTAAAGTTCATTTTTAAAAGACAACTTTTTAGAGAAGTTTTAGGTTCAAAGCAAAATTTAGTGGAAGGTACAGAGATTTCTCATTAATCCTTACCCCTGATTATGCATAGCCTACTCCATTTTTTAACATTCTACATCAGAGTAATACGTTTGTTAAAAATCAGTGAAACTACATCATTATCACAGTCTGTAGTTTACATTAGGATTCACTCTTGGTGTTGTACAGTGCATGGGTTTGGACAAATATATAATGACATGTATTCACAATTATAGTATCATACAGAGTAGTTTCACTGTCCTAAAAATACTCCGTGCCTGACTGATTTATCCTTCCCTCCCTCCTAGCATCTGGCAACCACTGATCTTTTTTACTGTCTCTATAGTTTTGCCTTTTCCAGAATGTCGTATAGTTGGAATCATACAGTACATAGTTTTTTCTGATCGGCTTCTTTCAATTAGTAACATGCCTTTAAATTTCCTTCATGTCTTTCAATGAGCTTTCAAATGAGCTTGATAACTCATTTCTTTTTTAGTGATGAATAATATTTCATTATCTAGCTCTACCAAAGTTTGTCCTTACACTTACTGAAGGGCATTTTGGTTGCGTCCAGATTTTGGCAATTATGAATAAGGCTGCTCTAAACATCTATGTGCTGGTTTTTGTATGGACGTAAGTTTTCAACTCTTTTTGGTAAATACAAGGAACATGATTGCAGGATCATATGGTAAGAATATGTTTGGTTTTGTAAGAAACAGCCAAAGTGTCTTCCAACATGGCTTCATTTTGCATTTCCACCAGCAGTGTATGA
The DNA here is from genome assembly GCF_002837175.3 of Physeter macrocephalus. Classification (NCBI taxonomy): domain Eukaryota; kingdom Metazoa; phylum Chordata; class Mammalia; order Artiodactyla; family Physeteridae; genus Physeter; species Physeter macrocephalus. The sequence goes on along the minus strand of NC_041224.1, from coordinate 126,769,709 downwards.
GAGTTCCTGTTGTCCCACATCCTTGCCAGCATTTGGTGTTGTCAGTGTTCTAGATTTTGACCATTCTAATAGGTGTGAAGTGGTATTTTATTATTGTTTCAGTTTGCATTACCTAGATGACATGATGTACAGTACATTTTCATGTACATATTTGCCATCTATATATCTTCTTTGATGAGGTATCTGTTCTATTAAGGTCTTTGGCCCAATTTTTAGTGGGGTTGTTTGTTTTTTTGATAAAAATTATATATATTTCAGGTGTGCAATGTAATATTCTGATATAGTTCATATACATAGTGAAATGATTTCTACAGTCAAGCTAATTAACATGTCCATCTCTTCACATAGTTACCTTGTGTGTGTGTGTGTGTGTGTGTGTGTGTGTGTGTGTGTGTGTGTGTGGTGAAAGTACCCAAAATCTACTCTTGTAGCAAATTTCCAATATACAATAGCATTAACTATAGTCACCATGCTGTGCACCGGATCTCTAGAACTTATTCATCTTACATAATGGCAACTTTGTACCCTTTGGCCAACATCTCCCAATTTCCCCCACCTCCCTATACCTAGTAACTACTGTTCTATTCCACTTTTCTATGAATTCAACTTCAATAGATTCTGCATATAGGTGAGCTCATGCAGTATTTTTCTTAATATGTCTGGCTTATTTCACTTAGCATAATGTCTTTCATGTTGTTGTAAATAGCAAGATCTCCTTTTTTAAGGCTAAATAACTTGTGTGTGTGTGTGTGTGTGTGAAATCACAATTTCTTTATTCATTCGTCCATCAACAGACACTTAGATTGTTCATATCTTGGCTATTGTGAATAATGCTAAAATAAATATGATTCAGCTGTTTGTCTTATTGTTGACTTTTGAGAGTTCTTTGTATGTTTTGGATAACAGTCCTTTATTCAGTGTGTATTTTTCAAATATTTTCTCCTAATCTGTGGCTGTTTTTTCATTCACTTGATACTGTCTTTTGCAGAATAGAAGTTTTTAATTTTAATAAAGCACAGCTTATCAATTATTTCTTTCATGGATCATACCTTTGGTGTTGTATCTGAAAAGGCGTATCATATCCAAGGTCATGTAGGTTTTCTCCCATGTTATCTTCTAACAGTTTTGCATGTTACATTTAGGTCTGTAATTAATTTTGAATTAATTTTTGTGAAGAGTATAAGGCCTGTGTCTAGATTCATTTAGATCCCTATTGGTCATGGTGTATAATTCTTTTTATATGTTTTTGGGTTTGATTTGCTAACAATTTTGTTGAGAAATTTGCATCTATGTTCATCAGAGTTAATGATCTGTAGTTTTCTTATATTTGTCTGGTTTTGGTATTAGAGTAATGATGGCCTCATAGAATGAGTTAGGAAGTATTCCTTTTGCTTCTATATTCTGGAAGAGATTATAGACAATAGGTATAATTTCTTTCTTAAATGTTTGGGAGTGCACTAATTACCAGTGAACTCATCTGGTCCTGGTGATTTCTGCTTCAGAAGATTACTAATTGTTTATTCAATGTGTTTAATATATATAGACCTATTCAGATTGTCTATTTCTTCTTGTTTGAGTTTTGGCAGATTGTGCCTTTCAAGGAATTAATCCATTTTATCTAGGTTATCAAAATCGTGTGTATATATCAAAAATTTTCTACCAGTGCTTTTGCATATTTCCACAACAGAATAAAGAAAAAGGATTTATTTTAAAGAGAAGAAAAATAGTTTTTGCATTTCTAAATGTTTTGAAAACCATTATACGATGAGAAAAATCAATTCAGATAAAAACTGATTTGATTTGACAGTTTTTGTCAGTTCAAAGTATCAATTGAATAACAATCAAAACCCTGTATTTTAGAGACCCAGTGCAGCATTTACCTCTGCTCTCTTGTCTTCCAATTCTAACTTCCTTTGATTTCCAATGCTATTGATTTGGAATAGCAAAAATTTGGGGTCTGATATACTGGGCTAAGCTTTGTCTATGAACATCATTCATGGCATGGATTCTGTAAGATGTGGATTTTTGAGTGTTTCATTTAAGACTGCTAAGAAGACTTTAAGCTATTTTTTCTCACTTGGCCAGCTGTCCATGTGATCTGTAAATGTGCAGCATTTCCCTCTGCTCTCTTGTCTCCCAATTCTAACTTCCTTTGATTTCCAATGCTATTGATTTGGAATAGCAAAAATTTGGGGGCTGATATACTGGGCTAAGCTTTGTCTATGAACATCATTCATGGCATGGATTCTGTAAGATGTGGATTTTTGAGTGTTTCATTTAAGACTGCTAAGAAGATGGTAAGCTATTTTTTCTCACTTGGCCAGCTGTCCATGTGAGCTGTAAATATAATATATTTTTTAGGTGATGGCAAGAATTAAGAGTGCAGTTAGAAACATTTATTTTAGATATTGAACCTAAAGTGTGGCCTCTCAGACATTTTTGACACCCTTCTAAGCAAGAAATCACATGAAAATCTGGTGATCACTGGGATAATGAAATTTGAACTCTAGGAACTCCTAATTATTCTACAACTGTAATTAGGAGTATTTGTTATCAAGTACATTTTACATAATCATGACTTTTTAGGATCAAAAGCGTCAGAGGATATAAAATACTGTGTTCCAAAGCTTTTCTAGTGACCATTTTTTTACCCTTTGTTCATATGTATATCAGATTTGACTTATTAATGGTGTTAATTCAATATAAATTTCCTCTGCAGATTATATTTCCTTCATGGTCAGAACAAAAACATCTCAGACACCTGGGTTTCTTTTTAATTTCCTTCATTTCACCTCCTGTGTCAAAACTGTAATGATGATACACAGTATTGTACTTCTGGTGTCATCCCCCTGCTTACATCAGGTTTTGATTATCCATGTGATTAGGTTACTGATGTTGCTTTGTACATCCTGCTTGTTCTGCTAATTTCTTTAGACACATTCTCTCAAACAGAAAGATGAGATCTTCTACATCACAACATTTTTAAGGAATTTCTTTTTATTTTCCTGTAAACTTGTTTTAAAAAAGGATTTTCCTTTGTCCACTTTTGAATATTTTAAATATAAGTTAACATGCAATTAGGAAAATTTTTAAAAATGACAGACATATAGTGCTTTTCATAATGATTATGAAATGACTGGATAACACATGCAGAAAACAGTAATGTGTGTCAGATATCAACCAGTAAAGAACATTTAATAGGTAAACATCAAGATCATGTGATACAACGCTATCATGAATGGAGAAATACATACTGTACATTGTTGTAAACTAATAAGAAATGTGTGTCTCAATCCAAGAAAGTTTGAATATAAGATAATCATTAATTGAATCACAGGTCATTAATTAATTAATTATAAATTCCAACTGAATAACAATATAGATTCTATTTCCTACAGATTGTTTGGTCTTTGCAAAAATTGCAATAAACTTTCTTTAGTTCTCTAAGTATAGACTCTGAAATAGAGATTTGCTTGCAGGGAGTTTACTGGGGGGTCCTCTCAGTATTAAAACCTGTGATATAGGTTGAAAGTTTGTGCCCGCACCCAAATTCATATGCTGAAATCCTAACCCCCAAGGTGGTGGTATTAGGAGGGAGGTGTTTTTGGAGTTGATTGTGGCATAAGGGTAGAGCTGTAATGATTGGGATTAGTGCCCTTATAGGAGAGACCCCAGAGAGCTCCCTCTCCCCTCTCTGTCATGTGAGATTACAGCCAGAAGAGGGCCCTCTGTGAACTAGGAAGTGGGCCCTCACCTGACACCAGATCTACCAGCACCTTGATCTTGGAATCCCCAGCCTCTAGAACTATGAGAAATAAATTTCTGTTGTTCATTAGCCACATAGTTTGTTATTTTGTTATAGCAGCCAGACTGAACAACCTGTGAGGGAAGAAATGAAGGAAGCAGGATCTGGTACAGGAATTGCAGTGCCGTGTGGAGTTGTGCAGCTATGTGGCCCTCAGAATTGTGAATGGAAACGAGGGCTGGGGTTTTGTCTACATGCGTACATCAGGAACCAGGGAGGGGTTTCAAGGTAGGCTGAAGCAGCTCCCTTAGGCTGATGGCAGTTATAGGGAAGGGATTCAGTTGTGAACTGGCAGCAGGTGACACTCCTAGCAACTGAGGGAATGAGTGCTTTAATCTGTATCATGGGGGTATAGGCAGCACAGCCTAGCATTTACCACTCACCAATCCTGGTGATGTTCAGGACTTTAATATAATTTTCTAATTATCATTAAAAGGTATCGACCATTTAGCAAACCAACAAATGTTAAAAGGTGATGCTTATTTAATGATGGTTTGAATGGTACAGTAATAAACTAAAACTTTCCCAAAAGAGGTGAATATAAAAATAAATTATTCATTGATAAAATGTTTTAAATGTAGTAGGAATATAGCTTCTTTAAAAACCAGTAAAATTCAAAAGAAAATGTAAAATATGGCAAAGTATTAACAGTATATTTTGTTTTAGTTATTTTGTGGAACATATTTTTTTTAATACTTTTTTCTATTCTTCCATTTTTTTGTCAATGAGCCTATATTATTTTGACAAACAGGTGATTTCAAAAATTAATAATGACTTTGGGGGGCTAGCTTAGTATGTGTAAAAGCTCAAAGAGAGAAGTATGAATCATGACATTAGTCAATGCTATACTCCAGTGTAGTTAAGGACAGACAAACAGTAGATGATTTTTGCAAACCTTGGGTTTCTTGACATTGGTTTACTTTCTCTGGACATTCAGTTGTTATTTTTAGCATAGTCATTTTGCCCTCTAGGTTGCATATTATCTCTGCTGAATCAAGACCACACTATCCTAAAACAGTATACTACTATATGTAAGTTTTGCTGATAGCAGTTATTTTTCAACTTTGTTATGTTTCACTACATCCTTGAGGAATTTATACAAATCTCTGAGTGTTTTTTTTTAATTTTGTTCTTTCATATCACATGTCCAACAGGAACAGAAAACCATAATATTATGTAAGAGACCACTCTATTCCTGGAGTGTTTCTTGCCCAAATACAGTAAACTATAGCAACTTTTCTAGAAAAATGAAGCATATAAAACTTTGCAATACATGAGGCATTTGGGGAGGAAGGAGGTTGGGAGGGAGAGAGAAAGAAGAGAATGTAAATGGAAAGAGATGACATGAGGGAAGCAACTAGAATGATGAGAGAAAATAGAAAAATGATTTTCAGTTGGTATGTCTGTCTTCATTCCATTAGCAACAGAAATAGCACGTATACATCTTATCGCCTCTGGCTGCAGGGCTAACACCATTTCCTGGAGGTGTAGAGGAAGGCTGTGCTGCTTTAATTTCAGCACAAGGACATCTGTGCTCTAAACCTACATCTTAATAAGGTAAATGGTCTGTTTTAGATATCAGATATCTAAATGCTGTTCTTTTGTATTAGCTGCATGTCTATGTGGTCAGTTCTCTGGGCTACAACCCAAATAGTGATATGTGTATGCATGTATATGAAATCATTGTTCCTATAATTGTGCTGTGCCTGACCTCAAAGCAAATGTTGATATGTTTATCTGCCTTGGCTTGTTTCTTGTTATTAGAATACATTAGTTCTGAAAACTCAACAGTGAACGTTATCTTTTTAAAGCTTTTTTAAATTAACTTCTTATCTACCAGAATCATGAGGGAAATGCCATATTTAAGAAATAAATTAGTATTTCTAAATAATATTTACTGTTATATAGTATTTATTCCTTTCACTATCATAACTGGAAAATACAGGCAACTGGTTCTTCCATAATAAGAGAGAAATGGGATTTATGTGTTGTATGCCAAAAGAAAAAATTATAAAATATCTAGAGGAAATGGCAAACTCATGAGGAAAAAGTTAATATAATATTAAAGTGTCAAATCTCTATAACTTTACAAAAGTCCACATGTAAAAAAAACCCCACCAGATTCTATTAGACATAAGTAGTATTGTTAATAGTGTGCAAAGAGCTTGCTTACATTTTATTCCACAGGTGCCTTTGTCATAGAGAGTTTGAAGGAAGGATATTGTTAATGTCCTCTGTATATAAAGTTAGAGTTTAGTAAAAATTATAAAAGTGCGCTAATAAACCTCGAAGGCAAAAAATCTATGAACCATACTGAGTGTGGAACAATAACTGATGACTGTAGTTATCTTGAGGGAAGTGATTTAATATAATATTAAAACAGGCTTGAATATGTAGTTCTTGATTGTGTTTTTATATACATAAGACAGCTAGATACATGAGTATATGGGGATCATACCAGGTAGGAAGAAGTTCTGTGTTAGTATGTGGTGGTTGTATCACTAGTCATTACTCAAGAAAGTAGGATGGAAACATAAATAAAATAGTTGAGGAATTTAATATTCATTTTATAGATAGATATGAATATATCAACACCCAAATCCCTGATCATTTTGGTGACTCTTGCCATGCTGGTTTCACAGAACTGTAAGTGCCTGGACTGGAAGTTTCACTCCACTGTGAGGAGCTTGAATCCAACAAAAGATGAATATGTGCAATGTGTGCAGTAATGGAAGTGTCAGTTTGGCAGCTCTTTTGAGTCAAGCTCAATTTAGCTGTCCCCTCCCCTCCCTTTCTTTTCCCTCTATCCCACCCTCTATTATTCTAAACTAAGAGCTACTCATCTAAGATATAGATGAAAAATAGACATGAACAAGGAGCAATGCTGAAGGAAATGCAAATGCATACTTTGAAGCCATGTAAATATGCAGGTTATCTCATTAAATAGCATGAAATGGCCAAGGGAAATGACATTAAACAGTAAATGGAGGTGGATCAGAGTGAATTTGGAAAAGGACAAGGGAAAAGGTCATTGCCAAAAAGCATAAGGTCAATATTTTAATATGACAGTATCAAACTATCACACTTTTTAAAGGCATTAAAGCAAGGGTTTTAAGATCCTTGAGAAACTTAGTAATTGCTCTATAATATATTTTTTAGGTGATGGCAAGAATTAAGAGTGCAGTTAGAAACATTTATTTTAGATATTGAACCTAAAGTGTGGCCTCTCAGACATTTTTGACACCCTTCTAAGCAAGAAATCACATGAAAATCTGGTGATCACTGGGATAATGAAATTTGAACTCTAGGAACTCCTAATTATTCTACAACTGTAATTAGGAGTATTTGTTATCAAGTACATTTTACATAATCATGACTTTTTAGGATCAAAAGCGTCAGAGGATATAAAATACTGTGTTCCAAAGCTTTTCTAGTGACCATTTTTTTACCCTTTGTTCATATGTATATCAGATTTGACTTATTAATGGTGTTAATTCAATATAAATTTCCTCTGCAGATTATATTTCCTTCATGGTCAGAACAAAAACATCTCAGACACCTGGGTTTCTTTTTAATTTCCTTCATTTCACCTCCTGTGTCAAAACTGTAATGATGATACACAGTATTGTACTTCTGGTGTCATCCCCCTGCTTACATCAGGTTTTGATTATCCATGTGATTAGGTTACTGATGTTGCTTTGTACATCCTGCTTGTTCTGCTAATTTCTTTAGACACATTCTCTCAAACAGAAAGATGAGATCTTCTACATCACAACATTTTTAAGGAATTTCTTTTTATTTTCCTGTAAACTTGTTTTAAAAGAGGATTTTCCTTTGTCCACTTTTGAATATTTTAAATATAAGTTAACATGCAATTAGGAAAATTTTTAAAAATGACAGACATATAGTGCTTTTCATAATGATTATGAAATGACTGGATAACACATGCAGAAAACAGTAATGTGTGTCAGATATCAACCAGTAAAGAACATTTAATAGGTAAACATCAAGATCATGTGATACAACGCTATCATGAATGGAGAAATACATACTGTACATTGTTGTAAACTAATAAGAAATGTGTGTCTCAATCCAAGAAAGTTTGAATATAAGATAATCATTAATTGAATCACAGGTCATTAATTAATTAATTAATTATAAATTCCAACTGAATAACAATATAGATTCTATTTCCTACAGATTGTTTGGTCTTTGCAAAAATTGCAATAAACTTTCTTTAGTTCTCTAAGTATAGACTCTGAAATAGAGATTTGCTTGCAGGGAGTTTACTGGGGGGTCCTCTCAGTATTAAAACCTGTGATATAGGTTGAAAGTTTGTGCCCGCACCCAAATTCATATGCTGAAATCCTAACCCCCAAGGTGGTGGTATTAGGAGGGAGGTGTTTTTGGAGTTGATTGTGGCATAAGGGTAGAGCTGTAATGATTGGGATTAGTGCCCTTATAGGAGAGACCCCAGAGAGCTCCCTCTCCCCTCTCTGTCATGTGAGATTACAGCCAGAAGAGGGCCCTCTGTGAACTAGGAAGTGGGCCCTCACCTGACACCAGATCTACCAGCACCTTGATCTTGGAATCCCCAGCCTCTAGAACTATGAGAAATAAATTTCTGTTGTTCATTAGCCACATAGTTTGTTATTTTGTTATAGCAGCCAGACTGAACAACCTGTGAGGGAAGAAATGAAGGAAGCAGGATCTGGTACAGGAATTGCAGTGCCGTGTGGAGTTGTGCAGCTATGTGGCCCTCAGAATTGTGAATGGAAACGAGGGCTGGGGTTTTGTCTACATGCGTACATCAGGAACCAGGGAGGGGTTTCAAGGTAGGCTGAAGCAGCTCCCTTAGGCTGATGGCAGTTATAGGGAAGGGATTCAGTTGTGAACTGGCAGCAGGTGACACTTCTAGCAACTGAGGGAATGAGTGCTTTAATCTGTATCATGGGAGTATAGGCAGCACAGCCTAGCATTTACCACTCGCCAATAACCCAGTATATCCTGGTGATGTTCAGGACTTTAATATAATTTTATAATTATCATTAAAAGGTATCGACCATTTATCAAACCAACAAATGTTAAAAGGTGATGCTTATTTAATGATGGTTTGAATGGTACAGTAATAAACTAAAACTTTCCCAAAAGAGGTGAATATAAAAATAAATTATTCATTGATAAAATACGTTTTAAATGTAGTAGGACTATAGCTTCTTTAAAAACCAGTAAAATTTAAAAAAATGTAAAATATGGCAAAGTATTAACAGTATATTTTGTTGTTTTAGTTATTATGTGGAACATATTTTTTTAATACTTTTTTCTATTTTTCCATTTTTTGTCAATGAGCCTATATTATTTTGACAAACAGGTGATTTCAAAAATTAATAATGACTTTGGGGGGCTAGCTTAGTATGTGTAAAAGCTCAAAGAGAGAAGTATGAATCATGACATTAGTCAATGCTATACTCCAGTGTAGTTAAGGACAGACAAACAGTAGATGATTTTTGCAAACCTTGGGTTTCTTGACATTGGTTTACTTTCTCTGGACATTCAGTTGTTATTTTTAGCATAGTCATTTTGCCCTCTAGGTTGCATATTATCTCTGCTGAATCAAGACCACACTATCCTAAAACAGTATACTACTATATGTAAGTTTTGCTGATAGCAGTTATTTTTCAACTTTGTTATGTTTCACTACATCCTTGAGGAATTTATACAAATCTCTGAGTTTTTTTTTTAAATTTTGTTCTTTCATATCACATGTCCAACAGGAACAGAAAACCATAATATTATGTAAGAGACCACTCTATTCCTGGAGTGTTTCTTGCCCAAATACAGTAAACTATAGCAACTTTTCTAGAAAAATGAAGCATATAAAACTTTGCAATATGTGAGGCATTTGGGGAGGAAGGATGTTGGGAGGGAGAGAGAAAGAAGAGAATGTAAATGGAAAGAGATGCCAAGAGGGAAGCAACTAGAATGATGAGAGAAAATAGAAAAATGATTTCCAGTTGGTATGTCTGTCTTCATTCCATTAGCAACAGAAATAGCACATATACATCTTATCGCCTCTGGCTGCAGGGGTAACACCATTTCCTGCAGGTGTAGAGGAAGGCTGTGCTGCTTTAATTTCAGCACAAGGACATCTGTGCTCTAAACCTTCATCTTAATAAGGTAAATGGTCTGTTTTAGATATCAGATATCTAAATGCTGTTCTTTTGTATTAGCTGCATGTCTATGTGGTCAGTTCTCTGGGCTGCAACCCAAATAATGATATGTGTATGCATGTATATGAAATCATTGTTCCTATAATTGTGCTGTGCCTGACCTCAAAGCAAATGTTGATATGTTTATCTGCCTTGGCTTGTTTCTTGTTATTAGAATACATTAGTTCTGAAAACTCAACAGTGAACGTTATCTTTTTAAAGCTTTTTTAAATTAACTTCTTATCTACCAGAATCATGAGGGAAATGCCATATTTAAGAAATAAATTAGTATTTCTAAATAATATTTACTGTTATATAGTATTTATTCCTTTCACTATCATAACTGGAAAATACAGGCAACTGGTTCTTCCATAATAAGAGAGAAATGGGATTTATGTGTTGTATGCCAAAAGAAAAAATTATAAAATATCTAGAGGAAATGGCAAACTCATGAGGAAAAAGTTAATATAATATTAAAGTGTCAAATCTCTATAACTTTACAAAAGTCCACATGTAAAAAAAACCCCACCAGATTCTATTAGACATAAGTAGTATTGTTAATAGTGTGCAAAGAGCTTGCTTACATTTTATTCCACAGGTGCCTTTGTCATAGAGAGTTTGAAGGAAGGATATTGTTAATGTCCTCTGTATATAAAGTTAGAATTTAGTAAAAATTATAAAAGTGAGCTAGTAAACCTCAAAGGCAAAATAATCTATAAACCATACTGAGTGTGGAACAATAACTGATGACTGTAGTTATCTTGAGGGAAGTGATTTAATATAATCTTAAAACAGACTTGAACATGTAGTTCTTGATTGCGTTTTTATATACATAAGACAGCTAGATACATGAGTATGTGGGGATCATACCAGGTAGGAAGAAGTTCTGTGTTAGTATGTGGTGGTTGTATCACTAGTCATTACTCAAGAAAGTAGGAAGGAAACATAAATAAAATAGTTGAGGAATTTAATATTCATTTTATAGATGGATATAAATGTATCAACACCCAAATCCCTGATCATTTTGGTGACTCTTGCCATGCTGGTTTCACAGAACTGTAAGTGCCTGGACTGGAAGTTTCACTCCCCTGTGAAGAGCTTGAATCCAACAAAAGATGAATATGTGCAATGTGTGCAGTAATGGAAGTGTCAGTTTGGCAGCTCTTTTGAGTCAAGCTCAATTTAGCTGTCCCCTCCCCTCCCTTTCTTTTCCCTCTATCCCACCCTCTATTATTCTAAACTAAGAGCTACTCATCTAAGATATAGATGAAAAATAGACATGAACAAGGAGCAATGCTGAAGGAAATGCAAATGCATACTTTGAAGCCATGTAAATATGCAGGTTATCTCATTAAATAGCATGAAATGGCCAAGGGAAATGACATTAAACAGTAAATGGAGGTGGATCAGAATGAATTTGGAAAAGGACAAGGGAAAAGGTCATTGCCAAAAAGCATAAGGTCAATATTTTAATATGACAGTATCAAACTATCACACTTTTTAAAGGCATTAAAGCAAGGGTTTTAAGATCCTTGAGAAACTTAGTAATTGCTCATTAAATGTGAGCTGCTAGTATTATTATTATCTGCCATATAGCTTTCTTTTTTTCCCTAAGTATCTCTAATATAGTTTATTTTTACCCTCTTTTGGAAGTTTATACATGTGGTACAATGCACTATTTGTTTCACTGTGCCTGGCTTCTTTTATTCAACATTATATCTTTAAGATTCATACATGTGGTTGTGTGTCTCTGTAGTTCATTTCCAATGCTGTATAATGTCTCATAATTTGAATATACCAGACTGTGTTTATCTATTCTATTATTGATGGACATTTGATTGTTTCCTGTTTGGACCTATTTTGAACACTTCACTTTCTATATTCTTTTGCATGTACCTGGAACATTATAAGCATACATTTATGAGGCTATAGATTCAGGAATAGAAAAGAGTATATGTGTATCTTCAGCTTTAGTCAACACTGCCAAATTTTGTTCAGAGTAGTTTACAAACCTCTATTCCCATCTGCTGTGTATAAGAATTCACTTCCCACCAACATTTTCTATTATCAAACATTATAATTTTTGCCAATCTTGTGGACTCATACTTATATCATTGTGGTTTTAATCTGTATTTCCCTATAATTAATGAGGTTAGGAACATTTTTACGGATCTATTGGCTCTTGACATTCCCTTTTGTGAAGTACCTGCTCACATCTTGTGCCATTTTTTTATTAGATTTTTTTTCTTGTTGGTTTTGAAAGCATGTACATATTTGGGGTACAAGCTTTTGATGATGAGTCAAAAATGTATTTTCACAATATGGCTTTCCTTTTCCCCCTCTTTAATCTGTCTTTCAATGATTTCAAAAAATCAGTGCACTCAAAACTTATCCATTTTTGTAATACTGATAAATGCTTTCTGAGTCTTGTTTTAAAAAATGTTTTCTACCTAGAGAACATAAAGATATTCTACATAATATTACTATCAGCATGAATTGATTTTTGTTTTTTTGTACGTGAAATGAGGTAGAAGTATGTCTCTCTTTTTTTATTTTTCCCCCAGTATGGATGTTCTAGCATCGTTTCTTGAAAAGACCACCTTACTCTCCCTGCTCTGCAGTGTCGCCTCTGTCATAAATCAGGTGTTCATAGATACCTAGGTCTGTTTTTATTCTGGGGCACTTGGTTTTTCTGTCTGAGACAGACCCACACTTTCATTTCCATAGTTTTAGGCTAAATCTTGACTTTCAGTGGAGCAGGTTCTCTCACCTTGACTCTTGTAAAGTTTCTTTGCTATTTTCTGACTGTTGTATTTTCATATAAATTTTAGAATCGGCTTATCAAGTTCCACCAAAAAATTTTTTTAAAGTGTTCAGATTTTGTGTGGGATTGCATTATATCTATAAATTGGGAAGAATTGACAACTTTTATAATATTGAGCTTTCCAATTCGTGAACATGATTTATGTCTCTCCCTACCCCTGCATTTTTTTAGATGTTTCTTTCATTAAAATTTTATAGCTTTCTTTGTAGAGTCTTGCATATCTCTTGGGAGCTATATTACTAAGTATTTAATAATTCATCTCTTGATCCTTTTGTATTCTAGGTATATCCAATCACAATAATATAATAACATTTTAATTTCTTTTTTCAATTCTTAAAACTTCATCACTCTATCTTGTCTTACTGCCTTAGCCAAAACCTCCAATTCAATGATCAACAAAATTGGACATAGCAGGTATTTTTCTTTTTTACCCATACTCAAGGGAATACATTTTATGTCTCCAATTAAAATGTTTGCTGTAGCTTTTTTGTACATACAGTGAAGAAATAAGCAAAAATTATTAAACAAGAAAGTTATCCATGACTCCTGTCAATCTCGCATACCCTACATTTTACCCACCAGCACTTCTTACCACCTCCAGGCATCCATACAGCTTTCTTGACATAAATCAAGCAGAAGATTTCATTGGTCTTCATTTTTTATATAGCTAGGCATGTCCATGTAAGAACAATTTTTCCCATTAGAATCTTAAATAATTTTGATGAATCACTTCATTTTTTTTTTCTTTAATTGATTTTATGTTTTACATAAAAAGTTCAGTAAAAATTGGATAAAGTAAAGTGATTTTAAGCAGTAAATCAATCTTATCAACATAGCACAAGGCTGGCCGAAACCACAAGGCAGCCTGCTCTGGAATATTTACATGATAACTAATTAAACCTTGCAGGAGAACTTAAACCATCCTTACAAAGTCTTCTGTGATCCTAGCACGTAGAGGCTTAAAGCAAAACAAAAACCAAAAACCAGGAAAAAACGAACAAATTATTTTTAATATATTCACATATACATTAAAATATAATACAGATCGTCAGGGTAAGGGGTCGTGGGTGGGGATGTGCATGAGTCTGTGCACTGACAGCACCGCCAAGGAGGAGACCCAGGCTTGAGAGTGGGGTCAGGCCTGGCCAGGGTCTCAGAAGTGAAGGTCTCAAGGGCCTAAAGCCTTGCCTCAGATGGCCTCTACCAACAGCTCACAACCAGGGACCGCTTGTTGTAGATGGAGCTCATTTTTGTGGCTTTCAGTTGAAATCTGCAGGTCTGAATTCCCCAGGGTGATGTGTCATCAGCACAGCCCTGATAGTGGGGTGGGGAGAGGGCCCACAGGATTTCTTCTCCCCAGAGTCTCTCCTACCAGCTTGCCCGTCCTCCCACCCTGGCCCTGAAGGTCACTCTAATTCAGTGTCCTCTTTGTAAACAAAGAGGACAAAATTAGGCTGTTTGTAAACAGCCCCAAACTTCTGCATGTACTTCTTAATGTACTCCTTCGTTTTATGTTTCACATTCTCATTGCACTCCAGGTCCTCGGGGTTCTTACAGTACTTCAGCTCCTTATTCATAACGCCGTGAGTCAGCTTGCGAGCTAGGTGTTTGAAATCTTCAGTTGTGGTAATTCTTTCCACTTTGCAGTCAGGTTTCCGGTAAGGGTTCAGGCACTGGACGATAAACTGGGACATCTCTTTTTTGAATACTTCTTTGCTTTTCTTAGCCAGCTCACTGGAGGTGTCTGCTTCTGCTGTCTTAGGCTTTTATGAGGTCTTCATGGGATTTTCATCATATGTTGGGGTTCCCAGGTCCATCTCAGCTTCATGCCCAAGGCTGGCAACATCTTCTGGGCTTTCGCAAGTAGGAGGATCCCACTGAGTCTGCCTTGTGATCACATGGTAGTAGTAAATCTTCCCTTCTGGGTCTCGGGCTGTCTTCCAGTTGGGAGGTAAGACAATAGTTTTTGGTTTGGGAGGAGATGGGGGTGGTAACTCCAGGAGATTATTTGTCACAACCATTTCAGGTGGCTGTAAGGGCTGAGGCTGCCCTAGTGCAACTATTGTAGTCACGGCTGTGGCTGGCTGTACCACCACTCCTTGTGGGTGAGCTGTGAAAATCTGTTGTCCCTGGATGTACTGAAGACTTAGCTGGGCATAACTCTGTACAATTGGTGGAGTTGTCTGTGAATAGGGTGATGTCACACCATAGACAGTTGGACAAGCCTGTCCTTGATAATATATGGTTGCTTGAGACTGTGCAGGAGAGTACTGCTGCTGTACACTCACGGACTGTTGGTTTGAATCCCAAACACCATAATTCTGTCCTGGACTGAGCCTTGGGCTGGCGCTGGCAAGACGGTGACACTGGAGTCTTGATGTACCACACCGTCACTTTGGGCCACATACTGTGAAATGGAAACTTCCACAGGGGCTGCCACATGTGGCACCACTGGCACAGGTGGAGGGGCAGCAAGAGGTTCTGTAGAATGTCCCACCAAGGGCTGAGAATGATCATAAGGAGCAGGAGAACACACAGGATCCATGCTGGGTGTGGGGAGGAGCACCTTTCCAGCATTAGGATGGCTGGGATCCACATAGGCCTGCATGGGATAACCTGGTGGGTAGCCAGCAAAGGGGTGATGAGGGGCATTGTAGCCAAGAGAGTCATAGGGCAGTGGAGACGTTATTCCCAGGTTCTGCATCTGCTGCTGTTGTTTTTGAGCCTCCCGCTGAGCTACCTCCTGCTCAAACAACTTTCGACGCTCCTCTGTAGAAAGTTTATTGCGATCTTTAATTCGTACTTTCTTTTTAGAAGTTGGTGTATCATATCTGTCATCTGGTCTTTTTGTTCCCCGCTCATAGGCAGAAGAAGTTGGTGAGAGGGAGCCCCTTCGTTTCCTTTTCTCTTTATTTTGAGTTTGTTTGTTTGTGTATCTCTCTCTTGACCTGTTAGGAGTCTTTGGGGCAACTGTTTGATCTCTGAAGCCAACAGCATCCCTTCCTCGTTCGGTTACTAAGGGAAAAGGGTTTTTAAAAAAATTTACTTGGTAGTCTTTTCTCCATCATGATAGTATACCAACTATATAATAAAATCTCTATCCAACAAACAGATCTATGGACTCCTCCTTCATATACCCAGTCCTGAATTTGGATGAGACATAAGGTCTTACATGGTTGTGTGCTCTACTTCCTAAAAGTCTCTTCCATGAATGCCCTTCTCTATCTTTTTCCACCAAAGTCTCAGTCCAAGCTTTCATCATTTCTAACAAGTTCTGTGGAACACATGCATGCAAGATGTTCCTGATACCTTTAGTAAGGCAGTCTGCTTGTCAGTTCAAAATGTAAAAGCCTTCCCCTGCCCTTATAACTCTGCATATTTACAATTGGTATAAAAACAGCCTGGCATGCTAAACATAAAAACCTCAATAGGAAAATCTCTTTAATTAAAAAAAAAAATTAGACTTTTTATGAACTACAATTTCAAAAGAAAAATATTTCAAACACAGGTGAAACAGGTGGTAACTCAGTAAGTTATCAAAACCAGAGAGCTACATCTTCAAAAAAAGAACGCCAGCTTCCTATTCAAAGATGGAATCTGGGGGCTCCCCTGATGGCATAGTGGTTAAGAATCCGCCTGCCAATGCAGGGGACACAGGTTTGAGCCCTGGTCCGGGAGGATCCCACATGCCGCGGAGCACCTAACCCCATGCGCCACAACTACTGAGCCTGCACTTCAGAACTTGCAAGCCACAACTACTGAAGCCTGTGTACCTAGAGCCCGTGCTCCGCAACAAGAGAAGCCACTGAAGTGACTCCCTGAAGCTTCTGGTTCCTATCCCGGCCAACACCTAGTTCTGCCATCCAGATCCACAACAAAGACAGCCCATGACATTCCAGAAAGGACTTCAGGCAAGACTGTGAATGTGTGCTCTGTATGAGCTTGAGACAGGTAAGTTTCTGTTCCAAAGTTTCAATTCTAACCATTAGCCAGGATAAGCTGAGCACCTGGTTTTTATCAGAGAGACCCTCACCATTCTCCATCAGAGCTTCTAGCTCTCCATCCACCGAATCCTTCTTCCGAGATCGTTCTTTCTTCATTTTCCCTCCTGCTGCTCTGATGCTGACTCTGTTCTCTCCTCCCAGGTAACCCCGGCAATTAGCTGACCCACAGAAACATTTCTGAGCTTCTTTCCTGTTCGAGGAGCATAAGAAAGATGTCAATTATGTGAAAGTAAACCATAAAAAATGTTGATAGTATAGCAATTACGTACAGGAGAAGAGTCAATCCAGCTTAAAGGAAAAAAACAGTTTTTTTAAGAGCCACCAACAAACCTCATACTAGCTAATGGAAACGCCTGAAAATTGCTCTTAAAAATAAGTCATTCTAGGGAGGGTGGGAGGGAGGGAGACACAAGAGGGAAGAGGTATGGGAACATATGTATATGTATAACTGATTCACTTTGTTGTAAAGGAGAAACTAACACACTATTGTAAAACAGTTATACTCCAATAAAGATGTTAAAAAAAAAAA
>NC_041224.1:126744156-126751774 GCF_002837175.3 Physeter macrocephalus | reverse complement strand
ACAACCCCAGTTCCAGGCGGTCTACCTGCTGATCTTGGATCCCAGTAGCCATTGCCTTGCCAGTAATTACGTGTCCCACTATACTGTTCTGCACTTTGCTGATACTTGTGTCCACCATAGGCTCCATAGCTGCTGTCAGGTTGCTGATACGTGGTAGTAGGCTTTTCTTGTTGAGAGAAGTCCCACCCTAGATTTCTGAGCTCTTCGGATGAATGGAAACCATCCACTTGGGAGATGTCACAAGAAGAAAAATTTGACTCTGTTTTTCCCAGTCTACTATCTGGCCTGTTAGGGAAAGTGGTCTGTTGCCTAGACTTACTTGAGACATCTTCAAAATCATCAGAAGAATAAACTGGCAGCTCTTCTTGCTGCCTAGAAGTTATTTTGGCTTTCACTGTTTCTTCAGAATTTGGATGACCTAGAGGGTCAGATTTTATGTCTGTATGACTTGTACTATCAACCCCATCACTCTGAGGATGAGCAATTTCAGACAGGTGATTATCTATCTGTTTTCGGCTGGGCTGTATAGAAGAAATTTCTGAATTCTTCTTTGTTGCTTTATGAAAGAAAAACTTCTAAGTTTGAGGACAGGCTTAACTTGCTATACTCTCAAAATTTTCCTCAGATGGATGCCTCCTTGGCTCCAATCGCTCATCTTCCCAGTGGTCAGAATAGTGTCTGTAACTTTGACTGCTCCGAGAAGAACAAGGACTGTTTCTTCCATGGGCAAAGTAGAATTCTTTGGCACAACCACAACAGACTGAAGACGGTTTCTTGGAATACTGCTATCATGAGAATCTGTATCTTCTGAATCACTTTCATCACTTGAACTTTCGGAAGAACCAGAATAATCTTCATGGACAGTAGATACAATCTCTGAGGCATGACCACTACTGTCACATTTTAAGGTATATGTTACACCATCACTGTCCTCCATGATGAAATTCAAATCACAGGAAGAAAATACAACTTCTGAATCATCAGAAGTATGTGCATGTCCTCTTCCACCTTCTTCATCTAAAGAGATTTCTGGTCTTCCTCTTCTATCAGGCAGTATGGAATTCCCTTCTTCTTGAGCCTCTTGCACACATTTCCCAGATAGTCCATTATTATGCCTGTTTTCCCAGGAAGCAAATCCTCTTCCTGAATCAGGAAGGCCACTACCTACTTCTATTATTTCTTTCTCTGAATGCTTTAAAAACTCTGAGCTTTTACTCTTCAGCACAGCATCCAAAACTGGAGATGTATTCTCTCCACACTGCAAGACAGTTAAACTGTCTACTTTTATTCCTGGTGGAAGACTCTGAAGAGATGAAGCAATACATGAGCTCCCTGTAGGTTGATATAAATCATCAAAATGATTAACAGAAGCTGAACTAGTACTACCAACACTCCGCTTATATTCTCCACATGCAAATTTTGAGTGCTGATCTGTCAGACTTCCATTATCACATATAACTGCTTTTGATTTCAAATGCACATTCATAAAGCTATTTGAAGAAATCTTCGTTACTAAAGGCTCAGTATTTTCAGCTCCGGAATGACACAAAGGGCGGTTGTCGTTTGAAGTACAGTATATATCTGAATCTTTGGTTTTACAGCAAGAAACTCTCACATCAACTGGTTCTTTAACTATTGTTTTGGAATAATCTATAGTCATAACTGGCAAAGATATGAGTTGATCCTGGTGTGGCGACACTGGAGGTTCTGTTTCTCTAAATGGGCTTTCTGACTTACTATGCTGCATGCGAGTATCATCCAAGTCTTTTCCTTTACATCTATTAATATTTTGAAATCCATTTGATGAAAGCATGCACGTTTTGACCAAAGGGGATACCTCTGATCCAGTCATACCATCATCAGAAGACATCAAAACAGTGTCACGTTTAGAAGTGCAAAATGTTGCCAAATCAGATTCTGCCCCAGGAGATCCGTTTACATTAAATTCTGTGGGACAATAACTTCTTAATTGATCATTCTTCACTTTACATAAAGAGTCTAATTCCTTAATACTATCATGGCTATCATGTCCTATAAATTCAGATTTAAAAACAGGTGATTCATCTAGCTTTTTAAAAGTAGGTGAATCATTTAATCGATTTGATGGAGATGGAGACCCAATCTTCTCTCTTTCAGGAACTTTACTAATCATTCTTAATTCACTACCTTTTGAACAAGGAGCCTGTAAACTAAAAGAATGAGACTGTTTGATTTCCTCATTCAATTCTGTACAACAGAAAGAATTTTTAAATTTATCAGACTTGGATACAGGTTTTGAAGGGGCAGATTTATAACGGGAACCACTGTTACCGTGCTTGGAATATGATGACCCCCGTCGGAATCCCAGTTCATTAGTGGGAGAACAACATCTTTTCATTGCTTCATTTTCTGAAGTCCTTTTGGATTCTCTTTCTAATTTTGAAGAATACTTTCCTCTTTTCTCCATCTCTAAGTAAGAGGACTCAGTTTTACCGTCTCGATCAGATTTAGAATAGGATGATGTCCTTAGGTCTCTGTAAGAAGAGGAATGAGATGAGGTGAGCCTTGAGTATGTCTTCTTATACTCATCTTCTCTTGCCCTGTTATCTGTATATGGCTGAGAATAGCGTGCCCTCTCTCGATAAGGGGAACTCCTATGGTAGCGACGATCAGAGTCATAATAATGGGATCGTTCTGATCGAGAATAGGATGAACTAGTTCTAGAACCTCTGTCATATCTAGAACGAGACCTGCTCCGCCTTCGCTCTCTCTCTGATCTACAGCGAGAAGATATATAACGAGCATCTCTTTCAAGTTTTGAGTAGCTAAAATATTTATCATCTCTCTCTGTTTTAGATCGTGAAGATTTCCCTAAATCCTCACTTTTTAAAGTTGCTAAGCTCTTTTTTGAATCTCTTTCTTTCTCAATGTTGGCTGGAAATTTTAAATCATGTGATCTTTGACTTGAGGAAGTCCGTACAGAATCTTCATCAGATTCTGAACCAAGAAAGTTGCCTTCAGTCTATAGAAAGCAGGCCCATGCAGAAATAACCCTTATTGGAAATACTATGAGAGCTGTTCAGCAAAGAAGAGCAACGGATGATTGGCATAGTAACAGATTTCATAAACATTGACCCTCCCATTATTGAAATTTAATTGGTGAAATGAGAAATAAACATAAGAAGGTTAAAAAGCAATACAAGCCTCCATATAAGTACAAGCTTAGTATCATGCTCAGTAGATTCTGCAGAAGTTCAGTAGGGGCAATCCTTTCCTTTTAAGAAAGTTAAAGAAGGTAAATGGTCTTTATATTAATGAGAGTTGGGTACAAAAAGCCTATTTCAGAGTTCATCTTTTTGGAAATTCTAAGATACCCTTTAAAATTCCCAAGGCACGTATTATAATGCACTTAACTAATATGGAATCAGAGTTAAGTTATACAGCACAAGGCTACTTAGTGACAAAGTTAAAACACAACCTGAATTCTGGAATCTCATTTCATTATTTTTCCTTTATTAAAGCTAAACTGTATGGGCTTGAAATTATTTTGGGCCTTATTGTTGGTGCTTAGTATACTATTAAGCATGAATAAGAAATTATTAAATATTCCTGGTATTATTATATATAATGCTGGTAATTATATCCAACTTGGAAATTCAATTTCAAAAGTCAATATCTGTGACAAAATTATATGCAAAGGTGCTATCTGACTTGATTTCTATTACTAGGATTGTTGATTTATCACTCTATAGAAATCAGCTGATTGCATGTGTTTAACTATATAGGAATTATTAAAGTTATATATATGTATATATAAATATCTTTTAAGCTGATTTTCTAACTGTGCTCAACTGGGCTTATTGGAAGAGAAATTTAGTAAAATACATGGATTTGAATTCAGGGAACAGTTAGGTTTAAACAAAATATTTTTAAAGAGGAATTTTCTTAATTAGCACCATTTAACCTAGGAAAATAAATTTTATTTATGTATCCTTTTGAACATGGCCTAGAGACTCATTCTAAGGCATTTTAAAAAATGGTTAATAATTAACATAAATGGGGTGTTTAGAGCATGCAGCAAGGGAAAGTTGAGAGCTAATCCATTAAAATAAGGTCTAAACAAAATTCTTTATGGGGCCCTAGAATTTAAGCTGCCTATAGTGGTGGAAAGAATAATTTATTCTCTTTGTATATATACTTATTTATATATATGTAAATATTTATTCTCTTTATATATATTTATTTATATATATAAAATTTATCATCCTGGTTTGGTAGATGTGATTTATTCACAAAACGTTGATTATAGAACTGGTTACAGTTTGATTACAGTGGTCTATAAGAGCGTGAGATGTGGAATTCGTACGTGGTGGTTTTACAAAGGGAAAAATCAAAACTTCTTCGAGATTAATGTATAAAGATGACTGCAGTATATTCAGTTAAAAACTCTAATTGTCTTATAAATATAACATTAATTAGTGTTCATGTATGTTCCATTCAAATTATAGCAATAAAATTCAGAATTAGGACATATAATTAATTTTTTAAGCTTTTCATTAATTTTCAAGGATGTAAACCTTTTCCTCTGTCCCTTACGTAGCCTAAATTCATAGAGTTGGTTTATTTTAGTTGCATAGTTTACTGAATTTTATAATAGCTGTAAACTTATTATCTGAGTTATATTCTAGCCTATCAGTAACAGTTGTAAGATCAAGGATCAAGATATCGTCTCTAGCTTTTTCATTTGCAACATATCTTTGTTAGTAAAAGAATTTTTCTTAAAGCTAATGAATGAAGGACAGAGTCTGCTGGAGCATTATTGATGTATTTTCTTACTTCAGTTTTCAGAAATATGAATACCAATGAAAATCTGCTTTTACACATTAGGATTTTTTAATAAACAAAGATGAGAATTTTTACACCTATTTAATGTTTCCAATGGAAATAATACATACGTAATTTATAAATCACATACTCTATAAAAGTATTATGTATTTTATATAAATATAAAAATAATACATAATTTTGCAATATAATCTTATTACCACTTGTAGCTTCCTCCAGTTTTACTGTGTTTTCCTTTATGGACTAAAAGAAGAGACACACAACATTAACAAAATCTATCACGCTTCCTTGGTAAAGCTGGTACCTGGAATCCCAGGTACTTTTGCAGGAGCTTTTATAGAAATGTGTGAATAACATAGCAAATATAAAACAAAAATATTGATCTGAAAGGCTACAAACTTGAGCTCCATTCTCTGTGTGTAATAAGACAAGCTGAGGAGAATTTACTGACTGTGAAAGATGGTCATTTGGTAGCTGTAAGAGAGCATCTTAACAGAACATCCATGTTAACCAAGTAAAAGACAACTGGCATATTGACAAAGAAAAGTGGAGGGGAAGGAGGTAGCTTCAGACATGCTGTGGGGCTAATGTCATCATTGATTCCCCCATCAAATATCATGATATTAGTTCTTTCCATCTGATATCAAGCATTCTGTTGTAATACTAAAGTCTCAGAATTGTAAAGTTAATTTAAATGCATCCTATAAAAGAGGCAATGGTGTTGTTTCTACTACACTAATAAGTAGATACAGAAAGTAGATTATAACTAGGCATTTAAAAAATTTCTCTGAGGCAAGATTATCACATGAGGTAGGAGATTTTACTTTGAATGATACCTTTTAAGATATCATTGATAAAAAAAACAAAAACAAAAGATAACATTGATAAGCCCTTTTATATTCAGCAATATACAGTGCATAACCATAGATGGCATTTTGTTTTACATGTTGATGAGTACTCATTTGTGTTGCTAATAAGGATTGAGCTATTAGAATCATCAAGAAATCCCAGTGTACTCCTCCATAAACTAGAATGCAACAGTTGTGTTCATCATTTATTCACATTCTACACTAACCATGTTAAAATATTATATGCTTAATAGTTGGTTCTTAAATATGTTGATGTTCTAGCTTGGAAGCAAACAAATTATTTGGAGGACACACTTCATCTTTGATTTTCCTAGTGCATGGTTGTAGACTCCTAAGATTATAAGGAATTTAAGATAATATGCAGGTCTGAGTTGAATTTAAGGGAGGATAGCCCATCGATCACCCAAACAAGCTGCCTGAGGTAAGGGTTCACTGAAGTGGTCATAACAGAATCCTTTTATTCTACTTCAAAATTTTATTTCCCTGAGGACTAGAGTAGTGAATGGAGAATCCAGTTAGAGTAAGCTTTTTGTACCAAAATAAAAATAAAACAAAACAAAAACATATGTTTTTTCTCAAACTAGTGAATCTTTTTAAAGACAGGAAGCAGTATACAATCCTGAAGTTTGGTCCCATAACAGCTGGTAATCAACAGAAGCTAGCAATCCCACTGAGGCTCAGTTTAATCTTATTCCTTTGACTCTGAGCTGCATTTTAAGGCTCTACACAAGCTGTTCTTTTAGAAATATGCATTAATACAACATTCTTGCCTTGAGATTTGTTCCCTGCACATGTTAAGTGCCATGCGTGCAGATTGAAAATCTTTGTAGTGTTGCCCTCATGGCACATCAATGACTTCCTGTTGATGTGTGACACATTAAAAATTTTGTGACCAGAATATATCCTTATTATAAGTATAGATTTAAATAAAAATGGCCACACTGCAATTTGGTGGCTTATATATTATATTGGTAAAAATGGCACAAAAATTAATGAATCTTGATAAGTCATTTACCTTTTTACTCGTGACTTAATCAAAACAAGGTAGACAAAAATGCTTATGTCTTTATTCAGAAACTCTCCATTACCATCACTTTCTGAGATCAAATCTAGAGATAAAATCCTCTGGGAATTTTCTTAAAAGACTAAATGTTGAATCCTGAAGTAGTGAACAAGAAGAATAAAAACCCTTCCTTTAGGAGAAATGACTCATCTCAATTCCAGGAGATGTATATTTTTTCTTTTACAACATGATGACACGTATCTAAGCTAGGTTCTTGGATTATAGTTCCTAAATCCAGTTCTTGAATTTAGAGAGGAAATAATTTAACAATCTATGTTCATTTATTATCTCTCTGTTTAAAATCTGTTTTTTCCTTTTGAGGTAAACAGAACCAAATTACACTTTTTCACTCTCTTGGACAAGCAGAACGGTTGTTCTCAACAATGTGTTATTAAGATTATAAATAGGGCTTCCCTGGTGGCGCAGTGGTTGCGCGTCCGCCTGCCGATGCAGGGGAACCGGGTTCGCGCCCCGGTCCGGGAGGATCCCACGTGCCGCGGAGCGGCTGGGCCCGTGAGCCATGGCCGCTGGGCCTGCGCGTCCGGAGCCTGTGCCCCGCAACGGGAGAGGCCGCAGAGGATGGAGGCCCGCATACCACAGGAAAAAAAAAAAAAATTCCAAAATTATTCTTGCTTTTATTTATAATCTTTTTTTTTTTTTTTTTTTTTGTGGTATGCGGGCCTCCATCCTCTGCGGCCTCTCCCGTTGCGGGGCACAGGCTCCGGACGCGCAGGCCCAGCAGCCATGGCTCACGGGCCCAGCCGCTCCGCGGCACGTGGGATCCTCCCGGACCGGGGCGCGAACCCGGTTCCCCTGCATCGGCAGGCGGACGCGCAACCACTGCGCCACCAGGGAAGCCCTA
>NC_041224.1:126741646-126743160 GCF_002837175.3 Physeter macrocephalus | reverse complement strand
AGGATCCCACGTGCCGCGGAGCGGCTGGGCCCGTGAGCCATGGCCGCTGGGCCTGCTCGTCCGGAGCCTGTGCTCCGCAACGGGAGAGGCCGCAGCAGAGGGAGGCCCCGCATACCACAAAAAAAAAAAAAAAAAAGAAAACTCAAAACTTATCTCAAGATTTCTTTAAATCATACCCTCTCTTAGATTAAAAACATTTAATTTAATTAAAATTTAAAAATCTATTTTTAAAAAAATCTATTTATAAATATTTTAAAATAATTTATTTTAAAATATCTATTTATATATTTCAGCACCAAATTTATTGTATCCTATTTAGGACTACAAATTTTCATTTCCAGATTCCAAATGGATAAATAGTAACATATTGTATACTTCCTGGGAAAATTTTCTAAAACGATCATGTGCACTTGTTAATATGAATCTTTTTAGTATCTGCTTCATTGTTTTGTCATTCTCCCTGTCAATCACAAAGTCTTCTCCTACTTTTTCTACTGACACTGGTCCATGTCCTGAGTGAAATTCTTTCCTGCACTCAATTTTGAATGACTTCATTTTTAAATGTAAAAATAATATCTATATGAAAATAATACAAGCACATTGTAAAATTTTTTGAAAAATCACAAATATTTATGTCTTAGCTAGCACAAGTTCCCTCTCATAGATAACTGTAATGCAATTTATATTTTTGTGGACTTTTGAATGCATGTATATCTAAGGGTTGGAGGTAATAACTCATTGTAGTTTTGATGTACACTTCCATGATAATTAGTGATGTGGAACACGTTTTCATATACCTCTGGCTGTCTGTATGTCTTCTTAGGAAAAATGGCTGTTTAGATCCTCTGCCCATTTTTTAATTGGATTGTTTTTTGATACTGAGTTGTATGAGTTCTTTATAAATTTGGGGTAATAAACCATTATCAAACATCATTTGCAAGTATTTTCTCCCATTCAGTAGGTTAATTTTTCTTTTCATGATGGTCTTCTATGCTGTGCAAAAGCTTTATAGTTTGATTAGATCCTGTTTGTTTGTCTTTTGCTTTTGTTACCCTTGCCTGAGGAGATGGATCCCAAAAAATATTGCTAAGATTGTTGTCAAAGAGTGTACTGCCTATGTTTTCTTCTAGGGGTTTTATGGTTTTAGATACCTTAAAAACATTTGTCTTTAATATGTTTTAAGATTTTTTTTTATGTGGTGTGAGAAAATGTTCTAGTTTCATTCTTTTTCATATAGCTAGCTGTTCAGTTTTCTCAGCACCATGTTTTGAAGAGATTGTCTTTTTCCCATTCTATATTCTTGCCTCCTTTGTTATACATTAATTGAACATACGTGCATGGATTTACTTCTGGGTTCTCTGTTCTGTTCCACTGATCTATGTGTCTGTTTTTGTGCCAGTATCATATTGTTTTGATTATTATAGTTCGTAGTATAGTCTGAAGTCAGGGAGCACGATACCTCCACCTTTATTCTTTTTCAATATTGCTTTGGCTATTCAGGGTATTTTGTCATT
>NC_041224.1:126739724-126741334 GCF_002837175.3 Physeter macrocephalus | reverse complement strand
CTCCCGTTGCGGAGCACAGGCTCCGGACGCGCAGGCTCAGCGGCCATGGCTCACGGGCCCAGCCGCTCCGCGGCATGTGGGATCTTCCCGGACCGGGGCGCGAACCCGGTTCCCCTGCATCGGCAGGCGGACGCGCAACCACTGCGCCACCAGGGAAGCCCCGGTATTCTATTCTTTTTGATGCAATTGTAAATGCATAGTTCATTATTAGTATATAGAAATGAAACAACTTCTGTATGTTAATTTTGTATCCAGCAAGTTTACTGAATTCATTTCTTAGTTCTAATAGTTTTTTTTTGTAGAGTCTTTAGTGTCTTCTGTATATAGTACTATGGCATCTATACAGGGGGCAGTTTTACTTCTTCCTTCAAATTTAGATTCCTTTTATTTCTTTTTATTGTCTGATTGCTATGGCTAGGACATTCAATACTATGTTAAATAGAAGTGATGAGAATAGACATCCTTGTCTTGTTCCTGATCTTGGAGGGAAGCGTTCAGCTTTTCACCATTGAGTATAATGTTTGCCTTGGGCTTGTCATAAAGGCTTTTATTATGTTGAGGTGTGCTTCCCTCTATACAAAATTTCTTGATAATTTTTAATCAGGAATGGATGTTCAATTTTGTCAATGCTTTTTCTCAATCTATTGAGATGATTATGTGATGTTTGTTCATGTGGTGTATAATGTTGCTTGATTTGCGGATGTTGAACCATCTTTGTATCCCTAGAATAAATCCCACTTGACCATAATGTATGATCCTTTTAACATATTGTTGGACTTGGTTTACTAATATTTTGTTGAGGATTTTTGCATCTATGCTCATCAGGGATATTGGCTTGTAATTTTCTTATTTTTTTAGTGTCTTTGTCTGATTTTGGTATCAGGACAATGATGGCCTTGTAGAATAAGTTGTAAGTGTACCCTCTCCTTCAATTTTTTGAAATAAGTTGAGAGGGATAGGTATTAACTCTTCTGAATATTTGGTAGAATTGCCCTGTGAAGCCATACGGTCCTGTGCTTTTATTTTTGGGAATTTTTTGATTACTGATTCAATTTCATTACAAGTTACCAGTCTGTTCAGATTTTCTTTTTCTTCCTGAAGCAGTCTTAGAAAATTGTATGTTTCTAGGAATTTACTTATTCTAGGTTGTCCAAATTGTTAGTGTATAACTGTTCATAGTATTCTTTTATGATTATTTGTACTACTGTGAAATTGGTTGTAATGTCTCTTCTTTCATTTCTATTTTTATTTATTTAAACTCTTTATTTTCTTTGAGTCTGGCTAAGGTTTATCAATTTTTAAGATCTTTTTTAAAAAAAAGCAGCTCTTAGTTTCATTGATATTTTTTATTACTTCTTTGATTTGTATTTTATTTATTTCTGCTTTGATATTTATCATTTTCTTCTATTAATTTTGGACTTTGTTCTTTTTCTCATTCTTTTAGGAAGAAATTTAGGTTATTTGAGAATTTTCTTTTTTGAGGTACGCCTGTATCACTATAACTTAGTTTTTTTTTTAACTTGATATAATTTTAGATATCATGAAATATTCTTTTTTTTAACATTTTTATTGGAGTATAATTGCTTTACAATGGTGTGTTAGTTTCTGCT
>NC_041224.1:126736348-126739269 GCF_002837175.3 Physeter macrocephalus | reverse complement strand
CTTAGGTTGCTTCCATGTCCTGGCTGTTGTAAATAGAGCTGCAATGAACATTTTTGTACATGACTCTTTTTGAATTATGGTTTTGTCAGGGTATATGCACAGAAGTGGGATTGCTGGGTGGTATGGTCGTTCTATTTGTAGTTTTTTAAGGAACCTCCATACTATTCTCCCTAGTTGCTGTATCAATTTACATTCCCACCAACAGTGCAAGAGTGTTCCATTTTGGATATGAATCCTTTGTCAGTTGCTTCATTTGCAAATATTTTCTCTCGTTCTGAGGGTTGTCTTTTGGTCTTGTTTATGGTATCCTTTGCTGTGCAAAAGCTTTTAAGTTTCATTAGGTCCCATTTGTTTTTTTTTGTTTTTATTTGCATTTCTCTAGGAGATGGGTCCAAAAGGATCCTGCTGTGATTTATGCCATAGAGTGTTCTGCCTATGTTTTCCTCTAAGAGTTTGATAGTGTCTGGCCTTACATTTAGGTCTTTAACCCATTTTGAGTTTATTCTTGTGTGTGGTGTTAGGGATTGTTCTAATTTCATACTTTTACATGTAGCTGTCCAGTTTTCCCAGCACCACTTATTGAAGAGGCTGTCTTTTCTCCACTGTATATCCTTCCCTCCTTTATCAAAGATAAGGTGACCATATGTGTGTGGGTTTATCTCTGGGCTTTCTATCCTGTTCCATTGATCTATATTTCTGTTTTTGTGCCAGTACCATACTGTCTTGATTACTGTAGCCTTGTAGTATAGTCTGAAGTCAGGGAGCCTGATTCCTCCAGCTCCATTTTTCGTTCTCAAGATTGCTTTGGCTATTTGGGGTCTTTTGTGTTTCCATACAAATTGTGAAATTTTTTTTTCTAGTTCTGTAAAAAATGCTAGTGGTAGTTTGATAGGGATTGCATTGAATCTGTAGATTGCTTTGGGTAGTAGAGTCATTTTCACAATGTTGATTCTTCCAATCCAAGAACATGGTATATTTCTCCACCTATTTGTATCATCTTTAATTTCTTTCATCAGTGTCTTATAATTTTCTGCATAGAGGTCTTTTGTCTCCTTAGGTAGGTTTATTCCTAGATATTTTATTCTTTTTGTTGCAATGGTAAATGGGTGTGTTTCCTTAATTTCACTCTCAGATTTTTCATCATTAGTGTATAAGAATGCCAGAGATTTCTGTGCATTAATTTTGTATCCTGCTACTTTACCAAATTCATTGATTAGCTCTAGTAGTTTTCTGGTAGCATCCTTAGGATTCTCTATGTAGAGTATCATGTCATCTGCAAATGACAGCTTTACTTCTTTTTTTCTGATTTGGATTCCTTGTATTTCTTTTTCTTCTCTGATTGCTGTGGGTAGAACTTCCAAAACTATGTTGAATAAAAGTGGTGAGAGTGGGCAACCTTGTCTTGTTCCTGATCATAGTGGAAATGGTTTCAGTTTTTCACCATTGAGAACAATGCTGGCTGTGGGTTTGTCATATATGGCCTTTATTATGTTGAGGAAAGTTCCCTCTATGCCTACTTTCTGCAGGGTTTTTATCATAAATGGGTGTTGAATTTTGTCAAAAGCTTTCTCTGCATCTATTGAGATGATCATATGGTTTTTCTCCTTCAGTTTGTTGATATGGTGTATCACGTTGATTGATTTGCATATATTGAAGAATCCTTGCATTCCTGGAATAAACCCCACTTGATCATGGTGTATGATCCTTTTAATGTGCTGTTGGATTCTGTTTGCTAGTATTTTGTTGAGGATTTTTGCATCTATGTTCATCAGTGATATTGGCCTGTAGTTTTCTATCTTTGTGATGTCTTTGTCTGGTTTTGGTATCAGGGTGATGGTGGCCTCATAGAATGAGTTTGGGAGTGTTCCTCCCTCTGCTATCTTTTGGAAGAGTTTGAGAAGGATAGATGTTAACTCTTCTCTAAATGTTTGATAGAATTCGCCTGTGAAGCCATCTGGTCCTGGGCTTTTGTTTGTTGGAAGATTTTTAATCACAGTTTCAATTTCAGTGCTTGTGATTGGTCTGTTCATATTTTCTATTTCTTCCTGGTTCAGTCTCGGCAGCTTGTGCATTTCTAAGAATTTGTCCATTTCTTCCAGGTTGTCCATTTTATTGGCATACAGTTGCTTGTAGTAATCTCTAATAATCTTTTGTATTTCTGCAGTGTCAGTTGTTACATCTCCTTTTTCATTTCTAATTCTATTGATTTGAGTCTTCTCCCTTTTATTCTTGATGAGTCTGGCTAATGGTTTATCAATTTTATTTATCTTCTCAAAGAACCAGCTTTTAGTTTTATTGATCTTTGCTATTGTTTCCTTCATTTCTTTTTCATTTATTTCTGATCTGATCTTTATGATTTCTTTCCTTCTGCTAAATTTGGGGTTCTTTTGTTCTTCTTTCTCTAATTGCTTTAGGTGCAAAGTTAGGTTGTTTATACGAGATGTTTCCTGTTTCTTAAGGTAGGATTGTATTGCTATAAACTTCCCTCTTAGAACTGCTTTTGCTGCATCCCATAGGTTTTGGGTCGTCGTGTCTCCATTGTCATTTGTTTCTAAGTATTTTTTGATTTCCTCTTTGATTTCTTCAGTGATCACTTCGTTATTAAGTAGTGTATTGTTTAGCGTCCATGTGTTTGTATTTTTTACAGATCTTTTCCTGTAATTGATATCTAGTCTCATAGCATTGTGGTCGGAAAAGATACTTGTTACAATTTCAATTTTCTTAAATTTACCAAGGCTAGATTTGTGACCCAATATATGATCTATCCTGCAGAATGTTCTATGATCACTTGAGAAAAATGTGTGATTTTGGATGAAATGTCCTATAAATATCAATTAAGTCCATTTTGTCTAATGTATCATTTAAAACTTGTGTTTCCTTATTTATTTTCATTTTGGATGATCCATCCATTGGTGAAAGTG
>NC_041224.1:126731089-126734601 GCF_002837175.3 Physeter macrocephalus | reverse complement strand
CTAAGGTTGGTTCAGTGGGTTGAGTAGGTTTCCTGGTTGGGAGGACTAGTGCCTCTGTTCTGGTGGATGAGGCTGGATCTTGTCTTTCTGGTGGGCAAGTCCACGTCTGGTGGTGTGTTTGGGGTTGTTGGTAGCCTTATTATGATTTTAGGCAGCTGCTCTGCTAATGGATGGGGCTGTAGTCCTGTCTTGCTATTTGTTGGGCATAGGGTGTACAGCACTGTTCATTGCTGGTCCTTGAGTGAAGCTGGGTCTTGGTGTTGAGATGGAGATCTCTGGGAGATTTTTGCAGTTTGATATTGTGTGGAGCTGGGAGGTCTCTTGTGGACCAGTGTTCTGAAGTTGGTTCTCCCACCTCAGAGACACAGCCCTGATGCCTGGCTGGAGTGCCAAGAGCCTTTAATCCACACGTCTCAAAATAAAAGTGAGAAAAAATAAAAAGGAAAGGAAGGAAGGAGGGAGGGAGGGAAGGAAGGAAGGGAGGAAGGAAGAAAGGAAGGGAGGATTGAAGAAAGGAAGGAAGAAATGAAGGAAGAAAGCAAGGAAGGAAGAAATGAAGGAAGAAAGCAAGAAAGGGAGGAAGGAAGAGAGGAAGAAAGGGAGGAAGGAAGAAAGGAAGGAAGGGAGGAAAGAAGGGAGGAAGGAAGGAAGAAAGGAAGGAAAGAGGGAAGAAAGGAAGGAAGAAAGAAAGGAAGAAGACAAAATAAAGTAGGATAAAATATAGTTATTAAAATAAAAAATAATTATTAAAGAAAAATTTCTATTAAAAAAACAAAAACAGGGCTTCCCTGGTGGCGCAGTGGTTGCGCGTCTGCCTGCCGATGCAGGGGAACCGGGTTCGCGCCCCGGTTTGGGAGGATCCCACATGCCGCGGAGCGGCTGGGCCCGTGAGCCATGGCCGCTGGGCCTGTGCGTCCGGAGCCTGTGCTCTGCAACGGGAGAGGCCACGGCAGAGGGAGGCCCGCATAGCACAAAAAAAAAACAAAAACAAAAACAAAAAACAGGTCGGTCTAACCCTAGGACAAATGGTGAAAGCAAAGCTATACAGACAAGATCTCACACAGCAGCACACACATACACACTCACAGAAAGAAAAAAAGGGGAAAATAATAGTATATCTTGCTCCCAAAGTCCACCTCGTCAACTTGGGATATTTCGCTGTCTATTCAGCTTTTCCACAGATGCAGGGCACTTCAAGTTGATTGTGGAGTTTTAATCTGCTGCTTCTGAGGCTGCTGGGAGAGACCTCCCCCTCTCCTCTTTGTTCGCACAGCTCCTGGGGTTCAGCTTTGGACTTGGCCCCGCCTCTGCGTGTAGGTCGTCCGAGGGCAGCTGCCCTTCACTCAGACAGGATGGCTTAAAGGAGCAGCTGATTCGGGGGCTCTGGCTCAGGCCGGGGGGAGGGAGGGGCACAGATGCGAGGCGAGCCTGCGACGGCAGAGGCCGGCGTGACGCTGCACCGGCCCAAGGCGCGCCGTGCGTTCTCCCGGGGAAGCTGTCCCTGGATCCCGGGGCCCCGGCAGTGGCGGGCTGCACGAGCTCCCGGGAGGGGCGGTGTGGAGAGTGATCTGTGCTCGCACACAGGCCTCTTGGTGGCGGCAGCAGCAACCCTAGCGTCCCACACCCATCTCTGCTGTCCGCGCCGACAGCCACGGCTCACGCCCGTTTCTGGAGCTCCTTTACGAGGTGCCCTTAATCCCCTCTCCTCACGCCCCAGGAAGCAAAGGAGCAAGAAGAAGTCTCCTGTCTCTTCGGCAGTTCCGCACCCGTTTCTGGAGCTCCTTTAAGCGGCGCGCTTAAACCCCTCTCCTCGCGCACCAGGAAGCAAAGAGGGAAGAAAAGGTCTCTTGCCTCTTTGGCAGCTCCAGACTTCAACCGGACTCCCTCCCGGCTAGCTGTGGTGCACTAACCCCTTCAGGCTGTTTTCACTCTGCCAACTCCAGTCCTCTCCCTGGGATCCGACTGAAGCCCGAGCCTCAGCTCACAGCCCCTGCCCACTCTGTGAGGAGGAAGGTGATCTCCGCGTCTTACTCTTCTGCCATCTTCTCGCCGAACCTGGGGTCTTCTTTTTGCAGGCTGCAGGTTCGTAGTTCCCATTGTTTCTGGTGTCTGTCCCCAGTGGCTAAGGTTGGTTCAGTGGGTTGTGTAGGTTTCCTGGTTGAGGGGACTAGTGCCTGTGTTCTGATGGATGAGTCTGGATGTTGTCTTTCTGGTGGGCAGGTCCACGTCTGGTGGTGTGTTTTGGGATGTCTGTAGCCTTATTATGATTTTAGGCAATCTCTCTGCTAATGGATGAAGCTGTGTTCCTGTGTTGCTAGTTGTTTGGCATAGGGTGTCCAGCACTGTAGCTTGCTGTTCGTTGAGTGAAGCTGGGTCTTGGTGTTGAGATGGAGATCTCTGGGAGATTTTTGTCATTTGATATTACGTGGAGCTGGCAGGTCTCTTGTGGACCAGTGTCCTGAAATTGGTTCTCCCACCTCAGAGGCACAGCCCTGACACCTGGCTGGGGCAACAAGAGCCTTAATCCACACGGCTCAGAATAAAAGGGAGAAAAAAATAGAAAGAACGAAAGAGGATAAAATAAAGTAGGATAAAATGAAATAAAGTTATTAAATTAAAAAATAATTATTAAGAAGAAAAATTTTTAAAAGAAAAAAAAAAAGGGATGGTCAGAACCTCAGGACACATGGTGAAAGCAAAGGTATGCAGGCAAAGTCTCACACAGAAGCATACATATACACACTCACAAAAAGAGAAAAAGGGGAAAAAGGTAATATATCTTGCTCCCAAAGTCCACCTCCTCAATTTGGGATGATTTGTTTTCTATTCAGGTATTCCACAGATGCAGGTACATCAAGTTGATTGTGAAGCTTTAATCCGCTGCTTCTGAGGCTGCTGGGAGAGATTTTCCTTTCTCTTTTTTGTTCACACGGCTCCTGGGGTTCAGCTTTGGATTTGGCCCTGCCTCTGCGTGTAGGTCGCCTGAGGGAGTCTGCTCTTTGCTCAGACAGGACGGGGTTAAAAGAGCAGCTGATTCGGGGACTCTGGCTCACCCAGGCCAGGGGGAGGGAGGAGTACGGACGGATGCAGGGCGAGCCTGTGGTGGCAGAGGCTGGCGTGACGTCGCAGCAGCCTGAGGAGCGCCGTGCGTTTTCCCGGGGAAGTTGTCCCTGGATCCTGGGACCCTGGCAGTAGCGGGCTGCACAGGCTTCCGGGAGGGGAGGTGTGGAGAGTGACTTGTGCTCTCACACAGGCTTCTTGGTGGTGGCAGCAGCACCCTTAGCATCTCATGCCCGACTCTGGTGTCCACGCTGATAGCCATGGCTCGCGCCCATTTCTGGAGCTCCTTTAAGTGGCGCGCTTAATCCCCTCTCCTTGCACACCAGGAAGCAAAGAGCATAACTTTGTTCTTTAGAACAGTTTTTACTGTGTCCATAGATTTTCGAAAGTGATGTTTCTATTTTCATTTATCTCCAGGTATTTTTTGATTTCCTCCTTGATTTCTTTGTTGG
>NC_041224.1:126723332-126724920 GCF_002837175.3 Physeter macrocephalus | reverse complement strand
CTTTAAGCGGCGCGCTTAAACCCCTCTCCTCGCGCACCAGGAAGCAAAGAGGGAAGAAAAGGTCTCTTGCCTCTTTGGCAGCTCCAGACTTCAACCGGACTCCCTCCCGGCTAGCTGTGGTGCACTAACCCCTTCAGGCTGTTTTCACTCTGCCAACTCCAGTCCTCTCCCTGGGATCCGACTGAAGCCCGAGCCTCAGCTCACAGCCCCTGCCCACCCCGGCGGGTGAGCACACAAGCCTCTCGGGCTGGTGAGTGCCGGTCGGCACCGATCCTCTGTGCGGGAATCTCTCCGCTTTGCCCTCTGCACCCTGTTGCTACGCTCTCCTCTGCGACTCCGGAGCTTCCCCCTCCGCTACCCGCAGTCTCCACCCACGAAGGGGCTTCCTAGTGTGAGGAAACCTTTCCTCCTTCACGGCTCCCTCCCACTGTTGCAGGTCCCGTCCCTATTCTTTGTCTCTGTTTATTCTTTTTTCCTTTGCCCTACCCAGGTACGTGGGGAGTTTCTTGCCTTTTGGGAGGTCTGAGGTCTTCTGCCAGCGTTCAGTGGGTGTTCTATAGGAGAAGTTCCACGTGTAGATGTATACGTCTGGTGGTGTGTTTTGGGATGTCTGTAGCCTTATTATGATTTTAGGCAATCTCTCTGCTAATGGATGAAGCTGTGTTCCTGTGTTGCTAGTTGTTTGGCATAGGGTGTCCAGCACTGTAGCTTGCTGTTCGTTGAGTGAAGCTGGGTCTTGGTGTTGAGATGGAGATCTCTGGGAGATTTTTGTCATTTGATATTACGTGGAGCTGGCAGGTCTCTTGTGGACCAGTGTCCTGAAATTGGTTCTCCCACCTCAGAGGCACAGCCCTGACACCTGGCTGGGGCACCAAGAGCCTTAATCCACACGGCTCAGAATAAAAGGGAGAAAAAAATAGAAAGAACGAAAGAGGATAAAATAAAGTAGGATAAAATGAAATAAAGTTATTAAATTAAAAAATAATTATTAAGAAGAAAAATTTTTAAAAGAAAAAAAAAAAGGGGATGGTCAGAACCTCAGGACACATGGTGAAAGCAAAGGTATGCAGGCAAAGTCTCACACAGAAGCATACATATACACACTCACAAAAAGAGAAAAAGGGGAAAAAGGTAATATATCTTGCTCCCAAAGTCCACCTCCTCAATTTGGGATGATTTGTTTTCTATTCAGGTATTCCACAGATGCAGGTACATCAAGTTGATTGTGAAGCTTTAATCCGCTGCTTCTGAGGCTGCTGGGAGAGATTTTCCTTTCTCTTTTTTGTTCACACGGCTCCTGGGGTTCAGCTTTGGATTTGGCCCTGCCTCTGCGTGTAGGTCGCCTGAGGGAGTCTGCTCTTTGCTCAGACAGGACGGGGTTAAAAGAGCAGCTGATTCGGGGACTCTGGCTCACCCAGGCCAGGGGGAGGGAGGAGTACGGACGGATGCAGGGCGAGCCTGTGGTGGCAGAGGCTGGCGTGACGTCGCAGCAGCCTGAGGAGCGCCGTGCGTTTTCCCGGGGAAGTTGTCCCTGGATCCTGGGACCCTGGCAGTGGCGGGCTGCACAGGCTTCCGGGAGGGGAGGTGT
>NC_041224.1:126711886-126723322 GCF_002837175.3 Physeter macrocephalus | reverse complement strand
CAAGTTGATTGTGAAGCTTTAATCCGCTGCTTCTGAGGCTGCTGGGAGAGATTTTCCTTTCTCTTTTTTGTTCACACGGCTCCTGGGGTTCAGCTTTGGATTTGGCCCTGCCTCTGCGTGTAGGTCGCCTGAGGGAGTCTGCTCTTTGCTCAGACAGGACGGGGTTAAAAGAGCAGCTGATTCGGGGACTCTGGCTCACCCAGGCCAGGGGGAGGGAGGAGTACGGACGGATGCAGGGCGAGCCTGTGGTGGCAGAGGCTGGCGTGACGTCGCAGCAGCCTGAGGAGCGCCGTGCGTTTTCCCGGGGAAGTTGTCCCTGGATCCTGGGACCCTGGCAGTAGCGGGCTGCACAGGCTTCCGGGAGGGGAGGTGTGGAGAGTGACTTGTGCTCTCACACAGGCTTCTTGGTGGTGGCAGCAGCACCCTTAGCATCTCATGCCCGACTCTGGTGTCCACGCTGATAGCCATGGCTCGCGCCCATTTCTGGAGCTCCTTTAAGTGGCGCGCTTAATCCCCTCTCCTTGCACACCAGGAAGCAAAGAGCATAACTTTGTTCTTTAGAACAGTTTTTACTGTGTCCATAGATTTTCGAAAGTGATGTTTCTGTTTTCATTTATCTCCAGGTATTTTTTGATTTCCTCCTTGATTTCTTTGTTGACTCACTTTTTTATTTATTTATTTTTTTTAGTAGCATGTTGTTTATTCACTATGTGTTTTTGTGTCTTGTAGTTTTCTTCCTGTAAATGATTTCTAGTTTTATACCATTCTGGTCAGAAAAGATGCTTGATATAAGTTCAGTCTTCTTAAATTTATTAAGACTTGTTTTGTGGCCTGGCATATGATCTATCATAGAGAATATTCTATGTGTACTTTAAAAGAATGTGTATGTATTCTGCTGCTTTTGTATAGAATGGTCTCTCTCTCTCTCTCTCTCTCTCTCTCTCTCTCTCTCTCTCTCTCTATATATATATATATATATATATATATATATATATATATATTCATCTGATCTAATGTGTCATTTAAGCCACCGGTTCCTTATTGATTTTCTGTCCGGATGATCTATACATTGATATAAGTGGGGTATTAATATCCCTTACTATTATTGTATTACTGTTTGTTTCTCCCATTATGTCTATTAATATTTGCTTATATATTTAGGAACTCCTATGTTAGGTCCATATATGTTTACAAATGTTACATCCTTTCCTTGGATTGATGCCTTTATCGTTATATAATTCTCTTCTTTGTCTTTTGTTGTAGACTTTGTTTTAAAGTCTATTGTGTCTGATATGAGTATTGTTATCCCAGCTTTATTTTCATTTCCACTTGCATGCAAGATCTTTGTTCATCCCCTCACTTTCAGTCTGTGTGTGTTTTTAGCTCTGAAGTGAGTCTCTTATAGGCAGCATATAGATAGGTCTTGCTGTGAAATCCATTCAGCCACCCTGTGTCTTTTGACTGGAGCACATAGTCCATTTACATTTAAATTGATTATTGATAGATATGTACTTACTACCATTTTGGTCCTTGTTTTCTGGTTGTTTTTGTAGTTCTATTCTGCTCTTTTAGTCTCTTACTTTGCAGTTTGATTTTCTTTTGTGTTATTTTTGGGTCTTTTCTCTTTATTTTTTGGGAGTATCTATTGTAGGATTTTGGTTTGTGGTAACCGTGAGGTTCATATACATTGACCTATACATCTATATCTATATAGTTGTTTAAAATTGATAGCTATTTAAGTTCAAACACATTCTAAAGTTCTACATTTTATGCTCCCCTCCAAAGTTTTGTTTTTAATGTCATATTTTACATCTTTATGTCTATATTTTAACTGTTTATTGTAGATAATTTTATGACTTTTGTCTTTTACCCTTTGTACTGGTTTTTTAAGTGTTTGATCTATTGCCTTTACTATATACTTACCTTTTTTTCCTTCATATATTTTCTTTCCTTTTCAAATTTATGGCTCTTTCTTTTTTGCTTAAAGAAGATCCTTTAATATTTATTATAAGACTGATTCAGTGGTGATGAACTCTTTTAGTTTTTGCTAGTCTGTGAAACTCTTTCAGTCTCTCAATTCTGAATTGAATTCTACCTTGTTGTGTAGAGTATCTTTAGTCATATGTTTTTTGTTTTTTGTTTTTTTCATTTCAGCGCTTTTAAAATAACATGGCATTCCCTTTGGGCCTGCAAAGTTTCTGCTGAAAAAATCATCTAGTAGCCTTATGGGCATTTCCCTGAGTGTGACTCTTTGTTTATTCTCTTGCTGCCTTTAAATTTCTCTTTAACTTTTCCCATTGTAATTATGTGTCTTGCTGTGTGTATCTTTGTGTTCATCTTATTTTGCGGAGCACAGGCTCCGGACGCGCAGGCCCAGCGGCCACGGCTCACGGGCCCAGCCGCTCCGCGGCACGTGGGATCCTCCCAGACCGGGGCGCGAACCCGGCTCCCCTGCATCGGCAGGCAGACATGCAACCACT
This sequence comes from Physeter macrocephalus, assembly GCF_002837175.3. NCBI lineage: Eukaryota > Metazoa > Chordata > Mammalia > Artiodactyla > Physeteridae > Physeter > Physeter macrocephalus. The sequence continues at coordinate 126,720,842 of NC_041224.1, read as the reverse complement.
GCGCCACCAGGGAAGCCCTGTGTTCATCTTATTTGGGACTCTCTGTGATTTCTGAATCTGGATACTTGTTTCCTTCCTCAGGTTAAGGAAGTTTTCAGTCATGATTTTATCTAATACATTTTCTGCCCCTTTCTCTCTCTCGTCTCCTTCTAGGACCCGTATAACGCAAATGTTAATATGCTTGATATTGTCTCAGATGGCCCTCAAACTATCTTCATTAAACTGTTTTTTTGTTGTTGTTGTTCTAATCATGTGATTTCTGCTATTCTGTCTTCCAGGTTGCATACATGTTCTTCTGTATCACCTAATCTTCTGTTAATTCTTTCTAGTGTATTTTTCATTTCAGTTTCTGCATTCTTCAGCAATAATTGGTTTCTTTATATATTTTCTAATTATTTGTTGAAGTTCTCATTGTGATCCTCTGTTCTCCCAAGTTCAGTAAGCATGAATATTTTTACGTGTATTTCATTGAACTCTTTTTCAAGTAAATTACTTACTTTCATTTCATTAGTGTTTTTTGCCCTGGCATTTTATCTTGTTCTATCATTTGGAATATATTCCTGCTTTTCTTTGTTGTTTCACTTTCTCTCTTTGTCTTTATGAAATTAGGCAAAACAATTACTTACCCCTGTCTTGAAGGCATGTCCTTGTATGGGAACATCTCTATGTAGTCTGTGTGTGCCCACTGGCTTTCATGGGAGAACTGGATCTGAAGCAATTATGGTTCCTGAGCATGCCATAGTCATTGCCTTGGTGGGGATATCCTAGAGTTGGAGGTCACTAGAGTCCAACTCTAGGACAAACCAGGGTTTCTCCTGGGGTGCGCTGGGGACCACCACGTTGGTGGGGTGGACTGGAGCCAGAGAGGCTAGAGCCGGAGTCTGGTGTGAACTACAGTTTCTCCCAAGTTGTGGTGACAGTGACCACCTTAGTAGGGCTGTAGCTAGAGGGGCTGGAGCCAGATCCTGGTGCATTCTAGAGGGAGCGTTGGGGCAGTCTTGGCAAGCCAGCCAGATCACCAAGCACTTTTCAGTCTGCTGCTTCTGTGATGGGACTATGAATTAGCACATCTTTGCATGTACCCTTTAAGGGTAGAGTCTTGCTTTCCTACAGCTCTCTAGTAAGCCCTACTTGTTTTCAAAACAGCTGAGAGATTCATTCTCTCAGTGCCAGACCTCACTATTGGGGTGGCCAATATGGGCCTCAAACCCTCACCCTTTAGGGAGTATCCCCTAGTTTGTGATGTCCCCCTCTTTTGTTTCACCTGCTGGTGGTATGAATCCAAACTAGACAGCTTCTCTTCCTCTCCTTCCAAGCTTTGTGTGTGTGTGTTTATATTATTGGTTGTAGAAGAGCCGTTCTTCTCATCTTCCAGTCTTTCTCAGAGAGAGTTTTTCTATATGTGGTTGTAGTTTTGCTGTGTTTGTGGGAGGAGGTGAGCTCTGGGTCTTCCTATTCCACCTTCTTGATCCTGCCTCCCAGACTGTCAGGTTTAATTGACATAATCAAGGAGACACTGAGTCATCCCACTTTATTGTATCATCATAATCCTGTCCTTTTAGGAAGTTATTGCAGAATATTTAGGGTATACTGTTTCATTATATCACTTTTTTTCCTGGTTACTCTATATTATAATTTGAAACTACATATACTAGTTCAAAGCAACTTTTTATGTGCTCACAATTTAGACTAAGATTTGGGCTGCATCTTAAAGATAGGTGATCTCAGTATACCCAAGGTTACTGGTCCCTCTATGTATTTTTTCTTTTTATTACTCCTTTTGCTTGTGAATCAACTTGCCTAACCCTTTTTTCTTGCCACTGTACAAAAGCTTGTATATTTTTTAAAAAATCAATTCATTTATTTTTGACTAGGTAATGCATGCAGTCGCTATAAAAATTAAAAGCTAGGAAAGAATGTACAATAGAAACTACATTTTTTCTAAAATTTTGTTTCTCAATGATTATTGTGAGTTTTCCGTATATTATTTCACAAATAGTCTATACATTTCAAGTATATTTACTCATTTTTAATATAAATGAATATAATATGTATTTGAGCATATATATATATACACACACTGTTTTGTGTTTTTTTCACTCAATAATAATGCCTTACAGCAGTACATAAAGGAATGCATTTTAATTGTTTTAACTAATCAATACTGCATTGTATGAATGTGCCATAATTTAGTTACAAGAGCTCCACTGGTGGACATTAATGCATTTCTGATAGAAATTCTGAATTCTGATAGACATTTACTGCTTTCCCATTTTTTAACTGTCACAGTTTTATAATAAAGGTTTTTAAAAATTATATATATATTGAAATATATATTCTTTGTCTTAGGAATATAATGAAATATATTAAAATATTTCAAATAGTGGACCATCCTGAGACTTCTGAAAAATCTAATTTTGGTTGTATTTATTATTTGGTTGCTGTATTCTATAGACTAATATTGGTAGAGTTTTCATATCTGTATTCATGAATGTTATTTTTCTGTGTTTTTTCTCCCCATGGTTATCTTTTGGGTAGTATATTCAGGCATATCTCGTTTTACTGTGCTTCACAGATATTACATTTTTTTACAAATTGAAGGTTTGTGGCAATTCTCTGTCCAGCAGGTCTATCAGTGCCATTTTCTAACAGTATTTGCTCACTTTGTTTCTCTGTATCATGTTTTAGTAATTCTTGCAATATTTCAAAACCTTTCTTTATTATTATATTTGTGATGTGATTTGTGATTAGTGACGTCTTTTACCACTACAACTCACTTAAGGCTCAGATGATGGTTAGCATTTTTAGCAATAAAGTAAGCTTAAACTTATGTACATTGTTTTTTTTGACATAATGTATTGCACACAATAAACTACAATATAGTATAAATATAATTTTATATGTACTGGGAAACCAAAAAATTGTGTGAGTTTACTGTGATATTTACTTTATTGTGGTGGTCCAAAATTAAACCCACAAGGTCTGTGAGGTAAACCTGTATTAACATTATTAATGAAAGTTTCCCTTTTTTCTTTCCCAGTGCTTTGAAACAGCATTAAATCTGTCAGCTTCTTAAAGGAATTTTTTAACATTACCCTGTGAATGTTTTTGTGCCTAGCAGAATTTATTTTTGGAAGGAGAGGTAGGTTGTCTTTGACACATTTCTCCTTGATTTGTTTTTTAAAATAAGGTACTTAGCCCACAGCAGCCAGAGCACCCTGTCCAGCTCTCTGCACAAACTCTACTTTGGGAATAGCTTCAAACTCCACAGGCTGTGTCTGGGACCTTCAAATGAAGGTGTCCATTCTTGACAGGATCCCACTGGTCCTTTAATCTTCATCATGTTTGGCAGCTCTTCTTTATTTTTTTGTGTAGGAGTTACAGATATTTCCTATTTCCATAAGGGTGGGATCTATGTTTCCATGTTAATTTCTCTGCCTTGTTTTGGGGCATAGTTCTAAGTATGAAGAAATCAAGTGCCTTCTCTTTGAAATCAGATAGATTGTTATGGACTGAATTATATCCCCAAATTTGATATCTTGATATGTTGAACTCTAACCCCCAATGTGACTGTATTTGGAGAAAGGGCTTTTAGGGAGGTAATTGAGGTTAAACGAGGTGATAAGATAGAACTGATATCCTTATAAAAAGAGGAACAGAAACCAGACCTCTTCCTAGCCCTCCCAGAAAGACCATGCAAGGATACAGTGAGAAGGTGGTTGTCTTCAAGTCAGGAAAAGAGGCCTCCCCGCAAACTAAACTTGACAGCACTTTGATCTTCCATTTCCCAGTGTCAAGAACTGTGAGAAAATAAATTTCTGTTTCTTAAGCCATCCAGTCTATGGTGTTTTTTTTATGGTACCCACCACAGACTAATAATTAAATTATGTAAAAGAACCATAATTGACAAATTAACAAGAAGTGTTAAGTTCCCTATACTTGTCTAAATCATAGTTGTCATATTTTCTTTGTTTCTTTTAGAAGTGAAATAATAATCAAAAAGTTGATGTTTGTCCTTAAAGGGAAGATAGGATGAACATAGATACACGGTTATGTGCTGACTTTTAATGTCTCATAATGTCTAAATGATCCCATTTCTGAAGACATTCTTTTATGTATGACTTAAGATTCTCATATACAACTGCATTCTATATGAATGTCTCATGTAATATAGCAGCAAATAATGAGATGGCATGTTAAAGTAGCCTGTGTAGAGGCAAGAGTTCTACTCTTCTATCATTTTAAAGTACGTTTAACTAATGAATACTTAGCACTGTTATTTATGTATTTAAAATAGTTTAACTTGTTTATGTAGCTGATTCCAATATGTGACTTAAATATTCTCAAAATATTATCATAAAACCTCTGTGAATAGTAACACATATACAGCTTAAAGAAGCTTGTGTATGTGTGTGTGTGTGTGTGTGTGTGTGTGTGTGACAGGGAGAGAAAGAGGGAAAGAGAACAAGAGCAAGATGGAATGAAATATGGTTTAGATTTTTAAAACATTTTAATATTTGGTCTTCTCTTCTTGGAAACAGTATTTTTCTGCTATTTATTACCAATCCTCTACTTTAGATCTGACTATCTAATTCCAGGGAATATATGGTTTATTAATTTATGACCCCTTTTTCATGACTTTTAATTCTTAATATTGATGCTTCTTTTCTTTATTTTACCTACTTACTTATTTATTTATTTATTTATTTATTTTGTTAGCATTTCGATATGCTTTATTCTAAAAGGTCTGAGACTGTCCACAAAAAGGAGAGAATCCGTCAATATTTTGGTCAGTTTTATAAAACAAGTCTTTCTTAGTATTTTTCCTTGCATGTGTACTATTTTACTTATTTAGATTTTACCCATTAATCAAGTTTCAGATACTGTTATAGATTGAATTGTATTCTCCCCAGATGCATATGTTAAAGTCCTAATCTTCAATACGACTGTATTTAGCATTAGGGTCTTTAAAGAGGTAACCAAGGTTAAATGAGGTCATAAGAATAGGACTCTAATCTTATGGTACTTTTGTCCTTAGAGGAAGAGTAACAGACAGCAGTGAGCTTCCTTGCACCCCCTCCCTCCCTCCCTCCCTCCCTCCTTCCCTCCCTCCCTCCCTCCCTCCCTCCCTCTCTCTCTCTCTCTCTCTCTCTCTCTCTCTCTCTCTCTCTCTGTTTGCTCTTCACCCCACCCCCCCACCTGTGTGCATACAAAGAAGAGTCCATGTGAGCACAGTTAGATGATGGCTACCTACAAGTCAAAAGAAGAAGCCTCAAAATAAAACTTGCTTTTCCAGCACCTGATCTTGCACTTCCCAGTCTCTAGAACAGTAAGAAAATAAATTTCTGTACGTTAAGTCACCCAGTCTATGGTATTTTGTTATGGCAACCCAAGCAGACTAAGACAGATACTAGTCCAACAATCAATTATACATGACAATTCTGTAACTTTGATATCTTTTTCAAAACTCCATTTTGGCTCTAATTAATATAGACATTTATTCATATTTTATTTTATTTTTCTCATTTCTTTAAATTTTAAACTCTGAGGGCAATTTTCATGTCATGTTACTTTTAAAAACACTATCACCTGTCAAAGGGGTGAATACAAAAACACAACACTTGTAATTTGATTGCTTAGGCATTTTGAATGCTCCAAAAGCTAGAAAAATTTATCTGGAAAATTTTTAGTTTCTTTCTTACTCCTGAGTGTAAAATTTTATGTTTGGATGACTGGATGAACATCTCAAAATTTTTAAAGATAATTATTCTTAATTTAGCAGGTTTTCTGACTTTGATTCAATTTATAAAGGATAAATAACTAAATGAAGGGTTTTAAAAAAATCTTATTGTGATCATCACAGTTAATATAGTATTATAGCAATAAAACAAGATAAATAAATGCATTTGAACCTTTTAAAATGAAGATTTTGTCAATGAACAGAACATAAATTTCAATTAATATCCTACTTTTTGAAGGAAGTTTATACATATTCAGTGTACTAGAACAAATATTTAGAAAGGATTGCCTATGTATTTCAAATAATTGTTTCCAATTAATGATCTTCAGCATATAAGCATAAGACCTATATTTTTGTCAAAAGTGTATACAAACAGAATTTGAATGTGAAAATAAATTTCAGAGTTAGAAGAAATTTAATTTTCCATGAGTAAAATGATGAAAGAATTTCCATAAGTTATTACAACTTTACATCAAACCTGCTGGTTTTAATGCACAGGACTTAATTTTTAGCTGCTGAGCTGAAAATTGGTGTTGGCAGACAAAAAGAAGCTGGTTTCATTTCAAGGATACAACTAAATGCTAATTATAAAAATGGATTTAAAGTTACCAGAAGGAACATTTTTAACAAGCCTTATGAAAGGAACTGCTAGACAATACTCAATTAATTAAGACACCAAGAGAGTTCTTTTATTCCTAGATTCTATTAGCACAATATTACTCATAGAAGAGATAAAAGGAGGAAGTTAAACTTTTGATTGGCTGCATTTTAATTTCTGCTTTTTAAAAGCAGTCAATCCTGCCTTTCCATACTTGTTGTTGGTGTTTTGAGTATGTTTTCCCCAGCTTTGGAAATGAAGCATTATAGGAGAAAATAGAGGAAGAATGTTTAGGTTGATAGGTTAAAGAGGATATTGCTATTAATAAGGAAACACGTATGTTTTGCTTTCAATGGCATAATGGCATAAACGTTATGCCATAATGGCATAAACGTTATAGACAGAATGAAACCGAAACTCAAACACAAATAGGTTTTTATTCATAGGTTATTATTTCATTTCTACTGTATTTCATTGAATGGTGAATTGTATTATTAAAAATGTTTGTGAAGAATATAAAGAAATGACTGGTCAAGAAGAGTAATAGTCTTAAAGGTCTCATGTTCATTTATTCATTCATTTAATTTGATATGTAGTCCTTTATTTATTACCATTGCTGTCCATTAATCTTTCATTTAAATCACCAAGTTCTAACTCTCTCAATTCCCCACCCTATCTTTTCCCCAACTTGTTATTAAAATTATAGACATATGCAAAAAAATTTAGTTTGTCCTATTTTATGTAGTCATTTATTGATGTTGCTTGGAACTTTCAACATTTTAGGAAATGAAGTAAAAAGCCTTGATAAAAAATGATTTTTTAGAGATCAATTTTTCATGACATTTTCCAAGGAGTATATGGTGAAAAAAATACAAAAAAGGCACAAATAAAAGTGAACCAATGAACCAACTGCTGGGTTTTTAAAAACATATGTATTTCTAATTCAATCACAGTCTTTGAATTTTAAACATGAATCTTTCTCAGCCTGTTGCAATAGAAATGGAGAATGGAGTCCTGCTACTTTTTCTTAGGAAGAGGTCAGTTGTTAGTAAAAACTAATGCAGTTTTCAGTGATTTACTTAGGACAGAATCTATTGAAGAAACTTAATATTATAGCCACTTAGAAAAATTTTGGAGAAAAGAAATTAGATTGAATAGCATAGTGGTACTTTATCAAAGTCAAGAAGAAAAGATCCCTAGGGGATTATGTATTTGGGAACAGCCTACTTTTAACTTTCAACATTAAGTGTTAAAACACAAATGGGAACAGGTCTGAAATAAATGTTCACAGAATATAAATTTGTTTATTTTAGGTAAAGCAAAATAAATAAGAAAGGATACAGCATTATAGACATCTCAAACATGAAAAAATTGTGAGATAAAAAGTTTAGGAATTGACATTATAGTTGTCATTCACTAAGTGATTAAACAGTTAATGAAATTTTATATTACAACATAAAATTGTGACAATATTTTGAAGCTGGAGGGGGACAGTATATTTAGTCTTCATACAAATGATAATGGAAGTGGCTGGCTCCCCATTTGCAAAGTTACCTACCTTTCTCCATCAGCAGGAGTGAGCAGTCAGGGTAGAAAGCAATATTTGCCTACCTGAGGATTCTCTGCAAAGATCAATGAATATACTCTCCATTGTGCCCAGAAAAGTGTCAGGAGTTAAAGAGGAGTATGTCTAAATATGCTTTCAAAATAGTAGAGAATGGGAGTAGTTAATTGTGCATCCAACTTGAGTGAAGCAAGTAGAATCTTTAGAAATCTATTCATTCAACTAATATGCACTAAGTGCCTACAATGTGCATTCACTTTTTTAAAAATTAAGTTTTATTGGAGTATAGTTGCTTTACAATGTTGTGTTAGCTTCTACTGCACAGCAAAATGAATGGGCCATACATATACATATCTCTCTTCCCTTTTGGATTTCCTTCCCATTTAGGTCACCACAGTGCATTAAGTAGAGTTCCCTGTGCTATACAGTATAATCCCATCAGTTGTCTATTTTATACATAGTATGAATAGTGTATATGTGTCAATCCCAATCTCCCAATTCCACCCACCCCACCTCTTTCCCCCTTAGAATCCATACATTTGTTCTGTACATCTGTGTCTCTATTTCTGCTTTGCAAATAAGGTCATCTATACCATTTTTCTAGATTCCACATATATACATTAATATATGATATTTGTTTTTCTCTTCCTGACTTACTTCACTCTGTGTGACAGTCTCTAGGTCCATCCACATCGCTACAAATGACCCAATTTTGTTCCTTTTTATGGCTGAGTAATATTCCATTGTATATATGTACCACATCTTCTTTATCCATTCCTCTGTCGATGGACATTTACATTGCTTCCATGTCCTGGCTATTGTAAATAGTGCTGCAATGATCACTGGGGTTAATGTGTCTTTTTGAATTATGGTTTTCTCTGGGTATATGCCCAGTAGTGGGATTGCTGGGTCATATGGTAATTCTATTTTTAGTTTTTTAAGGAACCTCCATACTGTTCTCCATAGTGGCAGTATCAGTTTACATTCCCACCAACAGTGCAAGAGGGTTCCCTTTTCTTTACACCCTCTCCAGCATTTATTGTTTCTAGAGTTT